>NC_084580.2:9512500-9700000 GCF_033978685.3 Nerophis lumbriciformis
TAAAACAGTAAATAAACACAAGACATATATATACTCTATTAGCCACAACACAACCAGGCTTATATTTAATATGCCACAAATTAATCCCGCATAACAAACACCTCCCCCCTCCCGGCCATACAACCCGCCAATACAACTCAAACACCTGCACAACACACTCAATCCCACAGCCCAAAGTTCATACAGCACATATATTTCCCCAAAGTCCCCAAAGTTACGTCTGTGACATGCACGTAGCGGCACGCACGTACGGGCAAGCGATCAAATGTTTGGAAGCCGCAGCTGCATGCGTACTCACGGTACCGTGTCTGCGCATCCAACTCAAAGTCCTCCTGGTAAGAGTCTCTGTTGTCCCAGTTCTCCACAGGCCAATGGTAAAGCTTGACTGTCATCTTCCGGGAATGTAAACAATGAAACACCGGCTGTGTTTGTGTTGCTGCAGTCGGCCGCAATACACCGCTTCCCACCTACAGCTTTCTTCTTTGCTGTCTCCATTGTTCATTGAACAAATTGCAAAAGATTCACCAACACAGATGTCCAGAATACTGTGGAATTTTGCGATGAAAACAGACGACTTAATAGCTGGCCACCATGCTGTCCCCAAATCACGCGCTGACGTCATCATACCGAGACGTTTTCAGCAGAATATTTTGCGCGAAATTTAAAATTGCACTTTAGTAAGCTAACCCGGCCGTATTGGCATGTGTTGCAATGTTAAGATTTCATCATTGATATATAAACTATCAGACTGCGTGGTCGGTAGTAGTGGGTTTCAGTAGGCCTTTAAATGTCATAACACTACAATAAAGCCTATATAGAGTAAAACAAACCATATTATGAGACAAACAATGTGGTCATTTATTGAGAATTAAAAGAAATTATTAGGGCCGCGTATCTGTATTTTTTTAGTAGCAGTTCTTAATTGGGTCGGTCCAAGAAGACCGTTAAGATTCTGGATTATTGATACTGCTATCCATATATTTTTTTTATCGAGCTGGCTGTTGTAATTATGACATGCTCTCACATGAAGTGCAATTGCTGCCACTTCGTACGAATAGATGACAATTTACTTGGAGTAATGACAAATAAGGAAGCAACACCACACAAAAGTTTGTAACACAACAATATTTATTTCAGGTCCCCAAAGTCCCACACGCTAATAAGAGTTAGTGTCAATTTGAAGTGAACGCCACTTAACTCACGACTGCCACTACGGCACTTCAGCAACCTGATTGTCTTCAAAACGATCTAGTAATCCACAGGCCAATATTAATATTAATATTAATTAAAAAAAGGGGAGAAAAAAACAAAACAAACACTGGGTCTTTTAATACACAAACGACACAGACACATATATGTCGGTGGCTGTCAACACTGACTTCCGGTCCATCACTCAAATAGGTTTGAGTGCAACATAAACACGAATACCAGTTCTTATTGTTTTTTACACCCACCGATCATGCTAATTGATTGTATTGATTTGTATTATATATTTTATATGAGACATCATGTTAAAGATCTGTGAATGAACATAAATACCTTACATTAATATTATTTGGTTTTATTGTCTCTTATTTTATTACTAATATTGTAAATGTTATAGGGACAAGTGGTAGAAAATGGACGGATGGATGGATGGAAACACAGTGATGGGTCTGTGTGGTCTTTACAAGATGCTGACATAAAATCTGCATTGCACCTTGCACACGCAGACATAGTTGACTTCTTTAAAGGGGCCCTACTTTACAAACCCCAAAACCAGTGAAGTTGGCACGTTGTGTAAATCGTAAATAAAAACAGAATACAATGATTTGCAAATCCTTTTCAACCTATATTTAATTGAATAGACTGCAAAGACTAGATACTTAACGTTTGAACTGGTAAACTTTGTTATTTCTTGCAAATATTAGCTCTTTTTGAATTTGATGCCTGCAACATGTTTCAAAAATGCTGGCACAAGTGGCAAAAAAGACTGAGAAAGTTGAGGAATGCACATCAAACACTTATTTGGAACATCCCACATGTGAACAGGCTAATTGGGAACAGGTGGTTGCCATGATTGGGTATAAAGGCAGCTTCCATGAAATGCTCAGTCATTCACAAACAAGGATGGGGCAAAGGTCACCACTTTGTGAACATATGCATGAGCAAATTTTCAAACAGTTTAAGAAAAACATTTCTCAACAAGCTATTGCAAGGAATTTAGGGATTTCACCATCTAAGGTCTGTAATATCATCAAAAGTTTCAGAGAATCTGGAGAAATCACTGCACGTAACATTGAATGCCTGTGACCTTGGATCCCTCAGGCGGTACTGCATCAAAAACCGACATCAGTGTGTAAAGGATAAGTCCACATGGGCTCAGAAACACTTCAGAAAACCACTGTCAGTAACTACAAATCGTCGCTACATTTGTAAGTGCAAATTAAAACTCTACTATGCAAAGCGAAAGCCATTTATCAACAACACCCAGAAACGCCGCCGGCTTCATTGGGCCCGAGCTCATCTAAGATGGAATGAAGCAAAGTGTAAAAGTGTTCTGTGGTCTGACGAGACCACATTTCAAATAGTTTTTGAAAACTTTGGACGTCGTGTCCTCCAGAACAAAGAGGAAAAGAATCATGCGGATTGTTCTAGGCGCAAAGTTCAAAAGCCAGCATCTGTGATGGTGTGGGGGTGTATTAGTGCCCAAGGCATGGGTAACTTACACATCTGTGAAGGCACCATTAATGCTGAAAGGTACATACAGGTTTTGGAGCAAAATATGTTGCCATCCAAGCAACGTCTTTTTCATGGCGCCCCTGCTTATTTCAGCAAGACAATGCCAAGCCACTTGTTACAACAGCGTGGCTTTGTAGTAAAAGAGTGCGGGTACTAGACTGGCCTGCCTGTAGTCCAGACTTGTCTCCCATTGAAAATGTGTGGCGTATTATGAAGCCTAAAATATGACAACGGAGACCCCGGACTGTTAATGATTATTTGCAAAAAAAAAAATAAGTTTCTCAGTTCGAACATTAAATATCTTGTCTTTGCAGTCTATTCAATTGAATATAAGTTAAAAAGGATTAGCAAATCATTATATTCTGTTTTCATTTACGATTTACACAACGTGCTAACTTCACACAAATCACTAACTACGCTTGTAGTGTAAGAACCATTAAAATAGCTACTAAATAAATCAGAAGTTACTCATCAGTTACTCAGTACTTTAAAAAAAATACTTACTCTTATTTAATTAATTGTTTAGATGGCTACTTTTTACTTTCATTTAAAGGGGAACTGCACTTTTTTTTTTTCCGTTCACAATTATTATGAGAGACAAGAACCCACATGTCTTTTTTTTAAAGATTTTAAAGATAATAAAAAACGCTAGCAAGATGTGGCTAATGGGAGTCACTGTTGTAGCCTTCAAAGCCTTTTGAAACAACTTTAAAACCCTCCAGCAACGTTTTTTATACACGCTGCAAATCTATATATAATGTAATATCAGACTCGATCATAACAATATGTACTATGTACAATATTTACTAGGGCTGTGAATCTTTGGGTGTCCCACGATTCGATTCAATATCGATCATTGGGGTCACGATTCGATTCAAAATCGATTTTTTTTTTTCAATTCAACAGAATTCTCGATTCAAAAACAATTTTTTTCCCGATTCAAAACGATTCTCTATTCATTCAATACATAGGATTTCAGCAGGATCTACCCCAGTCTGCTGACATGCAAGCAGAGTTGTAGATGTTTGTAAAAAGCTTTTATAATTGTAAAGGACAATGTTTTATCAACTGATTGCAATAATGTAAATTTGTTTTAACTATTAAATGAACCAAACATATGACTTATTTTATCTTTGTGAAAATATTGGACACAGTGTGTTGTCAAGCTTATGAGATGCGATGCAAGTGTAAGCCACTGTGACACTATTGTTCTTTTTTTATTTTTTTTATAAATGTCTAATGATAATGTCAATGAGGGATTTTTAATCACTGCTATGTTGAAATTGTAACTAATATTGATACTGTTGTTGATAATATTCATTTTTGTTTCACTACTTTTGGTTTGTTCTGTGTCGTGTTTGTGTCTCCTCTCAATTGCTCTGTTTATTGCAGTTCTGAGTGTTGCTGGGTCGGGTTTGGTTTTGGAATTGGATTGCATTGTTATGGTATTGCTGTGTATTGTTTTGTTGGATTGATTAATTAAAAAAAAATTAAAATAAAAAATAACAATTTAAAAATAAATAAATTTAAAAAAAAATAGATTTTTTAAAAATGAGAATCGATTCTGATTCGCACAACGTGAGAATTGCGATTTTTTTTTTCCACACCTCTAGTATTTACCGTATTTTGGTCATTTTATGTACAGCGGGAACTGATTCTTTGGCACAGGTATTTCTGTTTCCATAGCAGCGCACTTACGACTTTGCGCAACAAATGTGTTCCTACTCCCAGAATCAAACGCGAGTGTGTTTTCTAATTATGGCAGACTCGGTAACAGACGATATTTTTGGACAAATGTGTCAGGTTTGTCACTGACAGTTTAGTTATGTTTTGAGTTTTTCCTCTGTTTGTCTTTATTTCCTGTCGGCGCTCTTATTTTGGTTATTTCCTACTTGTCTCCCTGAGTACTGTGTCCCCTCAGCTGTGGCTGATTGGCATCTGGCCACACCTGGTGTCAATCAGCCAGCTACTATTTAGACCTGCTTTTCCCTCCAGTCAGTGCTGGAGTATTGTCAATGTTGCTAATGATTGTCGAGGTCAGTGTCATTTATACTTGTCGATGTCATTTATACTTGTGGTTGTAGCTCTGTCTACTTCTGTTCACTCTGCTCATGTCATAGTTCATCCTGCTCGTAAGTGTTTTTGTTTCTTGTCCATAGTTTAGCCTTTGTGCTAGTTTCTGTTCATAGCCAAGTTTGTTCTCCGCCTTGTGCGCGCCTTTTGTTTGTACCCTTTTGTTTGTTTCTTGTTATAGAGTTAAATTAAATCATGTTTTCCTGCACCAAGCCTGCCGCCATCTCTGCATCTTGGGGTTCGTCACCTACACACTCTGACAAAATGAGGATTCGCAATCTTATCTTCTTGAAACTAAATATACGGAGGATGAACTGCTGCTTATAGAAGTCAGCATCAATAAGAGGCTGAAACGTTGGAGCAGACGGAAGCCAAGAGATTGAGACATGTTCACACAGCCAAGCTGTGCTTTCCGTAGTTAGCTTCTACGGCTAAAACCGTAGCATTCCGATGTGTTACTACGCTAGAAAAATAGTTCCTCGATGTTCGCTCTTATAATACCGATGTCACTACAGCTTGGTTATAATTAAAGTTAAAGTTAAAGTACCAATGATTGTCTCACACACACACTAGGTGTGGCAAAATTATTCTCTGCATTTGACCCATCCCCTTGATCACCCCCTGGGAGGTGAGGGGAGCAGTGAGCAGCAGCGATGGCCGTGCCCGGTAATCATTTTTGGTGATTTAACCCCCAATTCCAACCCTTGATGCTGAGTGCCAAGCAGGGAGGTAATGGGTCCCATTTTTTATAGTCTTTGGTATGACTCGGCCGGGGTTTGAACTCACAACCTACCGATCTCAGGGCGGACACTCTAACCACTAGGCCACTTACCAAACGTATATGAAGTATTGTTGACGGTTTTTGAATGCATAGAATTGATTGTTCCCATTAGCTGCATTGCTAGTTACCAAGAACGAGACAATTTGTATATGTTAGAATGCGAAAAAAACCCAGAAAAAAACATTGTCTTCTGTCTCTCATAATGATTGTGAATGATAGGCAAAATTCCCAAAAAAGTGTAGTTCCCATTCACTTAAGGTATTTTATTTCAAAGTAGTGTTGTCCCGATACCAATATTTTGGTACCAGTACCGGTACCAAAACGCATTTCGATACTTTTCGGTACTTTTCGATACTTTTCTAAACAAAGGGGACCACAAAAAATTGCATTATTGGCTTTATTTGAACAAATCATCTTACGGTACATCAAACATATGTTTCTTATTGTAAGTTTGTCCTTAAATAAAATAGTGAACATACAAGACAACTTGTCTTTTAGTAGTAAGTAAGCAAACAAAGGCTCCTAATTTAGCTGCTGACATATGCAATAACATATTGTGTCATTTATCATTCTATTATTTTGTCAAAATTATTAAGCACAAGTGGTAGAAAATTAATTATTAATCCACTTGTTCATTTACTGTTACTATCTGCTTATTTTGTCTTTTAACATGTTCTATCTACACTTCTGTTAAAATGTAATAATCACTTATTTTTCTGTTGTTTGGATACTTTACATTAGTTTGGGATGATACCAGAAATGTGGGTATCAATCCGATACCAAGTAGTTACATGATCATACATTGGTCATATTCAAAGTCCTCATGTGTCCAGGGACATATTTCCTGAGTTTATACACATAATATACATTTTTTAAAAACAAAAGATGTTGTGATGCCAAAAAATATCGACGTAATCATAGTAGTATCGACTAGATACGCTACTGTACTTGGTATCATTACAGTGGATGTTAAGTGTAGATCCACCAATGGCGTTTGTTTACATTTTGACGCCGGTGAGCTACGGTGTGTAGTGAAGCATATTTAGCTATTCCTCGTCCTGCAGGGATGATACTTGTAAGAAACTTACTTTATTTGTCGCCATGGAGGCGAGGATTGGTGATTTAGAAGTAGCTGCCGATGGACTTTAGCCGCTAGCTAGCTAGCCATATCTTAAAGCACCTCTTCCTGAGGGCGTTTCAGTGTTATAACGTCACATTTATCGTTAGTTTTTAAGCCAAAAATGCGTCCGTTCTCCCTTTTCTGTCTACACACTGTGTCTGCTTGTAAGTACTCCGTGATTGTGCGCTGCCGAACATGCTCGTCTGCTCTTAAAACAGCAATGACCCGACGTGACGACGACGGGGGGACTGGTACTTTTCAGAGGCGGTATAGTACCGAATATGATTCATTAGTATCGCGGTACTATACTAATACCGGTATACCGTACAACCCTATTTCAAAGTACTGTATTTTTGGGACTATAAGTCGCAGTTTTTTTCATAGTTTGGCCGGGGGTGCGACTTATACTCAGGAGCGACTTATGTGTGAAATTATTTACACATTACCGTAAAATATCAAATAATATTATTTAGCTCATTCACGTAAGAGACCAGACGTATAAGATTTCATGGGATTTAGCGATTAGGAGTGACAGATTGTTTGGTAAACGTATAGCATGTTCTATATGTTATAGTTATTTGAATGACTCTTACCATAATATGTTACGTTAACATACCAGGCACGTTCTCAGTTGGTTATTTATGCCTCATATAATGTACACTTATTCAGCCTGTTGTTCACTATTCTTTTTTTATTTTAAATTGCCTTTCAAATGTCTATTCTTGGTGTTGGGTTTTATCAAATAAATTTCCCCCAAAAATGCATACTCCAGTGCGACTTATATATGTTTTTTCCCTTCTTTATTATGCATTTTCGGCAGGTGCGACTTATACTCCGGTGCGACTTATACTCCGAAAAATACGGTATTTGAAATGTTTGGTTACTTTCCCCTCCTTAACTGAAGTCTATGCAGTTTATACCAGTGATTGTACCACATATACTATATATAAAATAATTACCTTCAATAAAACCTAATTTGGTGGTTTTACAGTTTTCCACCCTGTTATCGACATCTAATACAAGAGAAAAGGGGGTGGGCTACGGAATGTAGTATGCAGTTTACACTATACAGACATGGGGACTTAGGATAAACAGTGCGAGGCTATAAAACACGAGGTGGAGGATTAGCATGGCACTGCATCACTTACAAGTCACACCCTGCAGCACTGACTCATGGTGGCACTAAAATTGCCGTCTGAGAGCAAATGTGTGCATGTGATTTCATGCCATTCCAGTCATTATTCCCATACAAGGTCTTGCATGCAATTGCAGAGAGACTCTAAGTAAACGTGCGCCTGTTGACATCAATTTTCCCTGAGGATCCCACGTTAGAATCTCTTGGATACGCCGAGGATGTTGTGATGGATCCGGCAATGTTTGCTCCGAGCTGAACAAACACCACGGCCTCGTTGATAAACCTTCATTTTCACTTTTATACATCAGCTCAAGCCCGAACTTTATCGTCCCCTCTCTTTTCCTCTCCATGAGATTGCTTTGTTGCTCTGTGGGAGCTCGAGTCTGAGTCATAAAATGGCTTTGTCCTCTTCGCTTCACATTTCAATTAACCAGCGGGGGGAAATGATTAGATTTTTCTGAGTAATATACTAATTATTGGTAATGGTTTTATTTGTTTCACACATGCTTAAAAAGTTATATTGACGTACGTCACACGTTAACGATTGTACAAATCAACATGTCCGAAAAGCAGTCGGAAGAAACAGAGCGTCCTTAATGCTCCCCATCTTCCCATGTGTCGATTTTACTGCTCGTTTGTTCACTTGCTGCATTTAACATTTTACCATTTTTCAACCGGAGGAGAAAAGAATAGAGAATGTGTAGCAACAGATAGATGGCTAATGCAGTGGTGACAGAAAAGGAGGGAAAAAAGGAAAATAGTATGCTATAAAAATAATAAAGTAATAAAACAGTGGTTCTCAAACTTTTTTCACCAAGTACCACTTAAGAAAAACCTGGTTTTCCAAGTACCACCATAGTGACCAACATTAAATACAGTAGCGTAGTAGGCTTACGTATTCATTAACAACAAGGGAGAGGTCTTATCGAACAGGTACAGTGGTGGTCAAAAGTTTACATACACTTGTAAAGAACATAATGTCATGGCTGTCTTGAGTTTCCAATAAATTCTACAACTCTTATTTATTTTTGTGATAGAGTGATTGGAGCACATACTTGTTGGTCGCAAAAAACATTCATGAAGTTTGGTTCTTTTATGAATTTATTATGGGTCTACTGAAAATGTGACCAAATCTGCTGGGTCAAAAGTATACATACAGCAATGTTAATATTTGGTTACATGTCCCTTGGCAAGTTTCACTGCAATAAGGCGCTTTTGGTAGCCATCCACAAGCTTCTGGTTGAATTTTTGACCACTCCTCTTGACAAAATTGGTGCAGTTCAGCTAAATGTGTTGGTTTTCTGACATGGACTTGTTTCTTCAGCATTATCTACACTTTCCTCCAGAAGGTCTTATCTTTGTCCATGTGATGCCAGATGAAACAAAAATTGAGCTGTTTGTCCACAATACCCAGCTATTGAGGCCTTTAATCCCAGGAACACCACACCTACCGTCAATCATGGTGGTGTAGTACAAATCCCGTTTCCATATGAGTTGGGAAATTGTGTTAGATGTAAATATAAACGGAATACAATGATTTGCAAATCATTTTCAACCCATATTCAGTTGAGTATGCTACAAAGACAACATATTTGATGTTCAAACTGATAAACATTTTTGTTTTTGCAAATAATCATTAACTTTAGAATTTGATGCCAGCAACTTGTGACAAAGAAGTTGGGAAAGGTGGCAATAAATACTGATAAAGTTGAGGAATGCTCATCAAACACTTATTTGGAACATCCCACAGGTATGCAGGCTAATTGGGAACAGGTGGGTGCCATGATTGTGTATAAAAAAACAGCTTCCCAAAAAATGCGCAGTCTTTCACAAGAAAGGATGAGGCGAGGTACACCCTTTTGTCCACAACTGCGTGAGCAAATAGTCAAACAGTTTAAGAACAACGTTTCTCAAAGTGCAATTGCAAGAAATTTAGGGATTTCAACATCTACGGTCCATAATGTCATCAAAAGGTTCAGAGAATCTGGAGAAATCACTCCACGTAAACGGCATCGCCGTAAACCAACATTGAATGACCGTGACCTTCAATCCCTCAGACGGCACTGTATCAAAAACCGACATCAATCTCTAAAGGATATCACCACATGGGCTCAGGAACACTTCAGAAAAACACTGTCACTAAATACAGTTCGTCGTTACATCTGTAAGTGCAAGTTCAAGTTCTACTATGCAAAGCGAGAGCCATTTATCAACAACATCCAGAAACGCCGCCGGCTTCTCTGGCCCCGAGATCATCTAAGATGGACTCATGCAAAGTGGAAAAGTGTTCTGTGGCCTGACGAGTCCACATTTCAAATTGTTTTTGGAAATATTCGACATCGTGTCATCCGGACCAAAGGGGAAGCGAACCATCCAGACTGTTATCGACGCAAAGTTCAAAAGCCAGCATCTGTGATGGTATAGGGGTGCATTAGTGCCCAAAGCATGGGTAACTTACACATCTGTGAAGGCACCATTAATGCTGAAAGGTACATACAGGTTTTGAAACAACATATGCTGCCATCTAAGCGCCGTCTTTTTCATGGACGACCCTGCTTATTTCAGCAAGACAATGCCAAGCCACATTCAGCACGTGTTACAACAGCATGGCTTCGTAAAAAAAGAGTGCAGGTACTTTCCTGGTCTGCCTGCAGTCCAGACCTGTCTCCCATCGAAAATGGGTGGCGCATTATGAAGCGTAAAATACGACAGCGGAGACCCCAGAATGTTGAACGACTGAAGCTCAACAAGAATGGGAAATAATTCCACTTTCAAAGCTTCAACAATTAGTTTCCTCAGTTCCCAATCGTTTATTGAGTGTTGTTAAAAGAAAAGGCCATGTAACACAGTGGTGAACATGCCCTTTCCCAACTACTTTGGCATGTGTTGCAGCCATGAAATTCTAAGTTAATTATTATTTGCAAAAAAATAAATAAAGTTTATGAGTTCGAACATCAAATATCTTGTCTTTGTAGTGCATTCAATTTGCAAATCATTGTATTCCGTTTATATTTACATCTAACACAATTTCCCAACTCATATGGAAACGGGGTTTGTATTATGCTCTGTTTTGCTGCCTATGGAACTGGTGCTTTACAGAGAGTAAATGGGACAATGAAAAAGGAGGATTACCTCAAAGTTCCTTAGAACAACCTAAAATCATTAGCCCGGAGGTTGGGTCTTGGGCGCAGTTGGGTGTTCCAAGAGGACAATGACCCCAAACACATGTCAAAAATGGTAATGGAATGGCTAATTCAGGCTAGAATTAAGGTTTTACAATGGTTTTCCCAAAGTCCTGACTTAAACCCCATTGAGAACATGTGGACAATGCTGAAGAAACAAGTCTGTGTCAGAAAACCAACACATTTAGCTGAACTGCACCAATTTTGTCAAGAGGAGTGGTCAAAAATTCAACCAGAAGCTTGTGGATGGCTACCAAAAGCGGCTTATTGCAGGGAAACTTGCCAAGGGACATGTAACCAAATATTAACATTGCTGTATGTATACTTTTGACCCAGCAGATTTGGTCACATTTTCAGTAGACCCATAATAAATTCATAAAAGAACCAAACTTCATGAATGTTTTTTGTGACCAACAAGTATGTGCTCCAATCACTCTATCACAAAAAAAATAAGAGTTGTAGAAATTATTGGAAACTCAAGACAGCCATGACATTATGTTCTTCACAAGTGTATATTTAATATTTTCGGCCGCTGTAACATTACTTACAGTTTGATCAGTAACACTGTGTTTGAATATACACACGTTAAACACTGTACTTTAATGAAGTGGTTCTATGACGTACCACTAGATGGAGCCCGTGTAATACCGGTGGTACGCGTATTACAGTTTGAGAACCATCATAAAAGATAAATAAAGAGATTAAAGATAAATTCTTATTTTTTTTTAAAAGTGTACAATATGTATATTACCCCCCCGGTCAAAATATGTCCTATGTGAGTGTGTGCTTGAGCTCAGTGTTAATAATTTGTGACTCTATAACTAGGGGAAGAAAATGATGCAGCATTTTCCAATGCAAAAAAAAAAAGCACTGCTGTTAATTCATTCTACTGGAAAACAAAAGAGGAAGAAATTAAAGCCAAAGAGTGCATCTGGTGAGTGTTCTGCATGAATGCATGAGTGTGCATGTGCGTGTGTTTATTAACCTTTCGCCCTCGTCTCTGCTTTATGTCTTTTAGGTCTCTCAAGACCAACGGTGGGCTACTTTGCACACAGAGGAAGCACACGCACTGACATGGCAGGATGTGACACACATTGCACAGGGAAGTTCAACACATGTACACAACCTTTGCTTGAAGCCAGCTGTCAGTTGTGGTTTAATAAACTACACTTAATAGAAACACGTATTAATATACCTGGAACATGGAGAACATATAGGCTTGGTCCACCTTTGCAGTTTCCAATCTGATGAGAAGACTTTCTGGGGCAATACAGTATGTACCTTTTCATCCCGGAATCTTCCGTGAGAGAGGGCCTGGCTCTGCTCTGGTATCTGTTCTACTTCTCGTCTGTTCAAGTGCTTGATGGGGTCGGGGTCAGGGTCAGAGGTAGGGGTTAGGTCTGGGTCAGTGTTGGGGATTAAGGTTGGGGATAGGTTTGGATTAGTGCTCAGGTAACGCTTCGGTTTTGGTGTATGTTAGGTTAGGGAACGATAAGGTTTGGTTTGATTCTGTGTTCCAGGTAAAGGCGGGCTTAGGTCAGTGTTTTTCCAATAGTGGGTGGGAGTTAGGGTGAGGTGTCAAGAAACGTTCAATAATTGTGTCTGTCTACATCAGGGGTGTCAAACTTATTTTAGCTCAGGGGCCGCAAGAAGGAAAATCTAATAACAATACATTTTATTTAGTATAGCGCTTTTCAGAGCACTCAAAGACACTTTACAGGATAAAAAATTAGAATATAAAACCGTTTGAAATAATAATATAAAATACAGGAAATATAAAAGCAGTACATTGTAAAATACATAATAATACAGGACAATTACATGACAGGACATTACAAGACACAGAACACTAATCACTAATCCATACTTGCCAACCTTGAGACCTCCGATTTCGGGAGGTGGGGGGTTGGGGGCGTGGTCGGGGGTGGGGCGGGGCGTGGTTACGAGGGGAGGAGTATATTTACAGCTAGAATTCACCAACTCGAGTATTTCATATATATATATATATATATATATATATATATATATATATATATATATATATATATATATATATATATATATATATATGTATATATATATATATATATATATATATATATATATATATATATATATATGAAATATTTGACTTTCAGTGAATTCTAGCTATATATATATTTATTTATTTTATTATATATATAAATAAAAGAAATACTTGAATTTCAGTGTTCATTTATTTACACATATACACACATAACACTCATCTACTCATTGTTGTACTTGAAAGTACAATGCAATGCAATTCCGGGGCAATGGCACCTATCATATACACAGTAATGAAAACACAGTTGTTCTACTAACTGTACTGTGTGTTATGAGAGTAGAGTACGTGTGTGGCCCTTTAATAGGTGACAGCATGTGAGGTGAGTGACGTCAGTGAGTGTGTGGGCGAGAGAAGAGAGGGAGCGGTAGCGAGTGCGGGGAGGGACTACTTGGTTTTGTGTTGGATTGGCTGTGTGCAAGCAATCAGTAAAGCAAGATTTGCAACTAATCGCTGGACTCATCATTCACCCTAAAGTCGTCCGCTGTGGAGACCCACTGCCGGGTAAGGTGAAGGGTGTTGCCCCGAGCATACATCGGCCCTGGAAAAGTGTCTGCCCTGCGCTCTTCGACTATGGTCTCGTTCTTCTGCCTTGTCTCCTTGTGTGCGCACACTGGACTCAGGTCCGCATGGAGCTGGAGGGGCGTGGCCTCCAGCTCCGGCTGAATTCCGGGAGATTTTCGGGAGAACATTTCTTCCGGGAGGTTTTCGGGAGAGGCGCTGAATTTCGGGAGTCTCCCGGAAAATCCGGGAGGGTTGACAAGTATGCACTAATCACTGGTTAAAAGCAGATCTGAATAGGTGTGTTTTGAGAAGGCTTTTGAAGGTGGGAAGGTCTGGGCAGTCACGGATAGGGATGATGTTCAAAACCGGTTCTCCCGGTTGTTCGATAAGAAAAGAACCGTTCGATAAGAAAAGAACCGATTCCATGGACGCTAATCCCTTTTTGAGAACCGGTTTCCGTTATCGAGGCCACTATAGTAAAGAAAAAGAGTTGGTTCTTTATTCGAATCCCTAGGAACGAATCCCGTCCCACAAGAAATGCCCTGTGGGACATCACAGGAAATGACGTAGCTCAGTCTAATGACTAAGCTACGGCATTTCCTGTGCTGTCACACAAGCAGCAAAATTAATGGACCGGAAAAAACGCCTCAAGGCATGGCCATTCACCTATAGTGATCACAGAGACAGGTTGTTTTTGTGTTACTGTATATATTTGCTTTTCTGAAAAATCCCACTTAATATACTTTGGGTAACAACAGTCAATATTTTTTTTTTTTTTTTTTTTAGGGGGGTAACAGTCTATATTTATTTATTTATTTTATTTTATTTTTTTCTTATAAAATAAAAGTGAGCTTTTGTTAAACCAAATATTGTGGGGGTTTTTCCATATACAACAACCTATCTGGATTCGATAAGAGAATCGATAAGGAATCGGTTCGATAAGAGGATTCGATAATGGGCTCGAACTCGATAATTTCTTATCAAACATCATCCCTAGTCACGGATGGGTTTGGGAAGAGTGTTCCAGAGGGTGGGAGCAGAGATGGAGAAGGCTCTGTCACCCAAGGTCCGGAGCTTGGTTCTGAGTGGTGGGGTAGAGGAGGTTGGCATCAGAGGAGCGGAGGCTGCGGTGAAGCAGGTTGGTGAGGTAGCAGGGGGCCTGGTTGTGGAGGGCTTTGTGGGTGAGGAGGCGGATTTTAAAGTGGATCCAGTGAGGAACGGGGAGCCATAGGAGTTTCTGGAGGACTGGGGTGATGTGCTCACGGGAGCGGGTGTGGGTGAGCAGGTGGGCGGCAGAGTTTTGAATGTATTAGAGTTTATTGAGAATTTTGCAAGATCAGCCGGAGAGGATGCTGTTACAGTCGTCAAGTCTGGAGGTGATGAAGGCATGGATCAGGGTTTCAGCGGCGGAGAAGGAGAGGGATGGACGAAGACAGGCAATATTTTTGAGGTGGAAGAAATCAGTTCTTCTGATGTGGTTGACATGGTGTTGAAAAGAGAGGTTATTGTCCAGAATGAGATCTCTTCTCACGTGGGCCGGACTGGTAAAAATCATGTCATAATAACGTAGAAATAAAAACCACTTCAGATTGTTTTGCTTTGATAAAAATAGAACAAGCACATTATGAAAATGTACATTTTACAAATAATTATCGTGGCAAAACACTTCAAGTTAGTTGAAAATTCTGAGGAAAAGAATTGGTGCAGTTTAAAAAACAGTCTTAGTGTATTTACAAAGGCATTAAACTTTAAGTACACATTTTTACAATGGAGTTCAGGGTGCGCAACTCTCTTTCAACCAACTGCGAGCCCTGCAGGGAACTCTAACCACTACGAAGATGATGGTCATGTTGACTTAAGTCTTTGCATCTTACCGTTTCGTTATTTTATCCTTTGAGTGGATAATTTACAAGGAAAGAAGGCATTGTGCATTGATACTGCATCAGTCTGTCGCCATCTGCTGCCATCCACAACAGGAGCAGCTGATTGCTTGCACCTGCACTGATTGGAGTAGCAGCAGCCAATCCGTAGGGCGCTTAAAGTCAGCTGACACTTCATCTCTAAAGAGTGTCATGTGTGATGTGGATTGCACTCAAATTGCTCTTGCAAAAAAAAAAAAATTGCTATGTGGACACATTTAGAACCGCAGTTTCTTTAAATAAAAAATTTGCTGCTCATTTTTATACTTAGCAAACTCATCTTGCAGGCCGCGGGCCGGATTAAACCTGTTCGCCGTATGTTTGACACCCCTGGTCTACATGCTATTATTCATGTTAGAACAGTTGATGCCCTGCTGGTCCCACTATGGACTGGACTCTCACACTATTAAGTAGATCCACTCGATGTCCATTGCACCGGTCGCCCAGGAGGAGGGTCCCCACAATTGCGGTCCCCTCCAAGGTTTCTCATTGTATCCCATTGGGTTGAGTTTTTTTCTGCCCCGATGTGGCTTGTGCAGCCCTTTGAGACACTTGTGATTAAGGGCTCTATAAATAGCCTTTGATTGATTGATTGATTGAACAATACTTAAGCCTGCAGCTAGGTGGCATCAGTGCTCAATCTAATCAACACGCTCCCCGTTCCACCTAATAGTAGTATTAAGTACACAGGAACACATGGGTATAGAGCTAACAGAGGCACAGAGATGGAGGAGTTTGTGACAAAATTGAAAAGAAAAAAATGAGTCCTCTGGCTCATTCCGGTGCACCGTCACAGGTATTGCTATAATAGACAAAGTTGTGTGCTGCATGTTCCACAATATAGCACAACGCCACAGCTTGGCACATGATGCCATGAAAGTGCAATACATGACTGTCGGTATTACACGCACAAACTAGAGATGTCCGATTATATCGGACTGCCAATATTATCGGCCGATAAATGCTTTAAAATGTAATATCAGAAATCATCGGTATCGGTTTCAAAAAGTAAAATGTATGACTTTTTAAAACGCCGCTGTACGGAGTGGAACACAGACATAGGGAGAAGTACAGAGCGCCAATAAATCTTAAAGGCACTGCCTTTGCGTGCCGGCTCAGTCACATAATATCTACGGCTTTTCACACACATCAGTGAATACAATGCATACTTGGTCAACAGCTATACATCAAACAAGAATGACAAACACATTTCGGGAGAACATCCGCACCGTAACACAACATAAACACAACAGAACAAATACCCAGAACCCCTTGCAGCACTAACTCTTCCGGGACGCTACAATATACACCCCCCGCGCTCCCAGCCCCCGACTACCTCAACCTCCTCATGCTCTCTCAGGGAGAGCATGTCCCAAATTCCAAGCTGCTGTTTTGAGGGATGTTAAAAAAAATAATGCACTTTGTGACTTCAATAATAAATATGGCAGTGCCATGTTGGCAATTTTTTCTATAACTTGAGTTGATTTATTTTGGAAAACCTTGTTACATTGTTTAATTCATCCAGCGGGGCATCACAACAAAATTAGGCAGAATAATGTGTTAATTCCACGACTGTATATATCGGTATCGATTGATATCGGAATCGGTAATTAAGAGTTGGACAATATCGGAATATTGGATATCGGCAAAAAAGCCATTATCGGACATCTCTAGCACAAACCTCTTTTAAATAGGGTTTGTTATTCATTCTGCATGCAGAACACCATCAACACACCCACTAATAGTACAACGTTTACAGTTTCTAACATGCGTGCGCTATTTAGCACCTGGTAAATTATTTAGTATCTGAGTAGATCAAGCCGATACTGTATTTAAAAGAAAATCCACCATCATACACACAGAGCCAATAAACAGTTTTTACACATTGTCCATACATGTGTTTTTTTGTGACCAAATATTTGCAGTGTGTAAACATAGACATGGTATGTGAGTCAAGTGCATGTAATAGTGTGCTTATTTGTGCACGTGTGTATATGTGTGTGTGTGTGTGTGTGTGTGTGTGTGTGTGTGTGTGTGTGTGTGTGTGTGTGTGTGTGTGTGTGTTCTGGCAATGCTTACTTAATGGGGACATCGCTCTGTTTAGGGGACCTCTGACGCTATGGGGACAAAAAAACAGGTCTCCTAAAGGGAAACCTTTTTAAATGATAGTCAGATCCATTCTGAAGATGCCTAAGTGATTTTTAAGCTTTGGCCCATAAAACATGTTTACTGGTTAGTTTGAGTGTTAGACATTTGCACAGCAGCCCCCTCATCGGGCTCTATTAATAGTACTGTGATTCTGTATGGTAACCATCCTTAGTTAAAACTAATATATTTTTCCAAAAACAAAATCTGGTTTAGTGTTCCTTAGGATGACATTTTCATACAGCATGATTATAAAACATTATTACCTTAAAGTATGATTCACATTCAGAATTTTCCATCCTTCTATATCTCTATATCTCTCTATATCTCTGAGGAAGTTAGACAACTCCACAGTGGCAAAGCTCCGGGGGTTGACGAGATCCGTCCAGAAATGCTGAAGGCTCTGCGTGTTGAGGGGCTGTTTTAGTTGATACGCCTTTTCAAAATTGCGTGGAAGTCTGGGACAGTGCCGAGGGAGTGGCAGACTGGGGTGGTGGTTCCCCTTTTCAAAAAGGGGGACCAGAGGGTGTGTGCTAATTACAGGGGTATCACACTACTCAGCCTACCTGGGGAAGTTTACTCCAAGGTACTGGAAAGGAGGTTCCGGCCGATAGTCGAACCTCAGATTCAAGAAGAGCAATGTGGATTCCGTCGTGGTCGTGGAACAACTGACCAGCTCTTTACACTTGTGGGAATCCTGGAGAAGGCCTGGGAGTATGCCTATCCAGTCTACATATGCTTTGTGGATTTGGAGAAGGCGTATGACCGGGTCCCCCGGGAGATCTTGTGGGAGGTGCTGAGGGAGTACGGAGTGAGGGGAACCCTGCTGAGGGCCATCCAATCTCTGTACAACCAAAGCGAGAGTTGTGTCCGGGTGCTTGGATGTAAGTCGGATCCGTTTCCAGTGGGGTTGGTCTCCGCCAGGGCTGCGCTCTGTCACCTATCCTGTTTGTGATTTTCATGGACAGGATTTCTAGGCAGCGTCGTGACCATGGCGGAGAGCGTATACGTCTCGGGGGGCTAAAGGTTGCGTCACTGCTGTTTGCAGATGATGTGATCCTGATGGCACCTTCGGTTCGTGACCTTCAGCTCTCACTGGATCGGTTCGCAGCCGAGTGTTCAGCGGCTGGAATGAGGATCAGCATCTCCAAATCTGAGGCCATGGTTCTCAGCAGGAAACCGATGGTTTGTCCAGTCCAGGTAGAGGACGAGACTCTGTCTCAGGTGGAGGAGTTTAAGTATCTCGGGGTCTTGTTCACGAGTGAGGGAAAGATGGAGAAGGAAATCAGCCGGAGAATCGGAGCAACTGGGGCGGTATTGCAGTCTCTCTGCCGCACTGTTGTGACGAAACGAGAGCTGAGCCAGAAGGCAAAGCTCTCGGTCTACCGAGCTATCTACATTCCTACTCTCACCTATGGTCATGAAGTGTGGGTCATGACCGAAAGAATAAGATCGCGGATACAAGCGGCCGAAATGAGTTTCCTCAGAAGGGTGGCTGACATCTCCCTTAGAGATAGGATGAGAAGTTCAGTCACCCGAGAGAGACTCGGAGTAGAGCCGCTGCTCCCTAGCTTGAAAAGGAGCCAGCTTAGGTGGTTCGGGCATTTCGTACGGATGCCTCACGAGCATCTCCCTAGGGAAGTCCTCGTTGCACGTCCCACTGGGAGGAGACCCCGTGGCAGGCCAATGACCAGATGGGGGGATTACATCTCCTCTCTGGCCTGGGAACACTTCGGGATTCCCCAGGAGGAAGTTTCTAATGTTGCTCTGGAGAGGGAAGTCTGGGGGTCTCTGCTGGAGCTGTTGCCCCCGCGACCCGATTCCGGATAAGCGGTTGAAGATGGATGGATGGATGGATCCTTCTTTATAAATAAATGATAAATGGGTTATACTTGTATAGCGCTTTTCTACCTTCAAGGTACTCAAAGCACATTCACCCATTCACACACACATTCACACACTGATGGCGGGAGCTGCCATGCAAGGCGCTAACCAGCACCCATCAGGAGCAAGGGTGAAGTGTCTTACCCAAGGACACAACGGACTTGACTAGGATGGTAGAAGGTGGGGATTGAACCCCAGTAACCAGCAACCCTCCAATTGCTGGCACGGCCACTCTACCAACTTCGCCACGCCGGTAGTTGGAGTTGCAGACAACTTCATTACTGCTAAATAGCAGTTTTTAGTAATGTCACAGAAGATGCAGGATTTGCTTTAACATTTAAGTGGTGAAACATCCTATAAGAGGACAGCTGTAGTGCTGTATTCTGAGGATCATGTCATATTTAATTTGAACTTTTTTTTTTTTTTAATGGTTCTCAGTAGTCACGTACAAATTTGTGTGGATTATGCAAAATTATATACTTAAAATTAAACTTGGTCCCCATTCCAAATGATAACCAGTATGTGTGTGTGTGTGTGTGTGTGTGTGTGTGTGTGTGTGTGTGTGTGTGTGTGTGGATGGGTCATCGAAACACAACACGACTCCTCGGAATAGAGGGGGGGAATGGAGGAGAGAAACAATATGAACAGATGGAACCGTCTTTCTCATAAGACGCAAACGCTCATATGTCTATAGATACAGAGGTTAGCTTCAAAGCAGCTACTCCAGTCTCCACAGTCCCCCGCGAACAAGGCAGATGGTCTCAAAAGTATTTTGTTTGTCAGACTGGCAAACACCTACGGACAAACTGTTGCGCGTGCGAGCACTCGCCCACGTTTGTAGCAGGTTAGTGTAGATTAGCGGCCATATGCTGGATTTACACCGTACTCATCGTAGACACATGGTACCTCTCTCGATGGGGAACGACTTATTAGGAACGATCATTGCATCCACTTGTACTGTCTCAACGGGGTCTTACTGTTCTACTACACTCCAAATATTACAAGACAAGTCTATTTTTGCAGTTTGTGTGCACAGAGCAGGTCAAGCTTGATGACGCTGAAAATGTTTTGCATACACAAGATAGCAGAAAACACCTTTTGTCCATTCACATACACACAATTAAACATCTGTATTAGGGATGTCCAATAATGGCTTTTTTGCCGATATCTCGGGCTTCGGCAGTTCCAGAAGGAAAAAAAAACAAAAAAAACTTTGGTGACTTCCAGCTAGGAGAGGGACTAATTTTGAGTTCCGGACCCAGGTGGAGAACCAAGGCAGGCCAGCCTTCTTAAAGGGACCGGCACCTAGACACTTAGTCAAATTTGCTCCTTTTTTTGGTGACTTCCAGCTAGGGGAGGGACAATTTTTGAGTTCTGGACCCAGGTGGGGAACCATGGCAGGTCGGCCTTCTTAAAGGGACAGGCACCGAGACACTTAGTCAAATTTACTCCTTTTTTTTTTTTTGTGACTTCCAGCTAGGAGAGTGACTAATTTTGAGTTCCGGACCCAGGTGGAGAACCAAGGCAGGTCAGCCTTCTTAAAGGGACAGGCACCTAGACACTCTTAGTTACTAACTAATTAATAACTCTTAATTACCGATTCCGATATCAATATACAGGTCAAGGAATTAACACATTATTATGCCTAATTTTGTTGTGATGCCCCGCTGGATGCATTAAACAATGTAACAAGGTTTTCCAAAATAAATCAACTCAAGTTATGGAAGAAAAATGCCAACATGGCACTGCCATATTTATTATTGAAGTCACAAAGTGCATTATTTTTTTTAACATGCCTCAAAACAGCAGCTTGGAATTTGGGACATGCTCTCCCTGAGAGAGCATGAGGAGGTTGAGGTAGGTGGGATTGGGGGCGTGGGGTTGAGTTGGGGAGGTAGGGGGTGGCGGGGGGTGTATATAGTAGCGTCCCGGAAGAGTAAGTGCTGCAAGGGGCTCTGGGTATTTGTTCTGTTGTGTTTATGTTGTGTTACGGTGCAGATGTTCTCCCGGAATGTGTTTGTCATTCTTGTTTGGTGTGGGTTCACAGTGTGGCGCATATTTGTAACAGTGTTAAAGTTGTTTATACGGCCACCCTCAGTGTGACCTGTATGGCTATTGACCAAGTATGCAAGCATTCACTTGTGTGCGTGAAAAGCCGTAGATATTATGTGACTGGGCCGGCACGCACAGGAAGTGCCTTTAAGGTTTTTTGGCGCTCTGTACTTCTCCCTACATCCGTGTACACAGCGGCTTTTTAAAAAGTCATAAATTGTACTTTTTGAAACCGATACCGATCATTTTGAAACCGATACCGATAATTTCCGATATTACATTTTAAAGCATTTATCGGCCGATAGTATCGGCAGTCTGATATTATCGGACATCCCAAATCTGTATGTCCATTCACATACACACATATTAAACATCCGCATGTCCACTCACATACACACATAATTCAAACATCTGTCTTTTTACTTACGCACACGACACAAACATCTGTTTTTCCATTTAACTCAACGTGAGTCGAACGCAACACCGTACTGACCATCTACATTCACACTTAATTCAATCATATGGATGTCCATTCACACACGCACATGACACAGACATTTTTCGGTCGATAAACATATACAGTCATGGTCAAAAGTTTACATACACTTGTGAAGGGCATAATGTCATGGCTGTTTTGAGTTTCCAATAATTTCTACAACTCTTATGTTTCTGTGATAGAGTGATTGGAGCACATATTTGTTGGTCACAACAAAAAAAGTCATGAAGTTTGGTTCTTTTATGAATTTATTATGGGTCTACTGAAAATGTGACCAAATCTTCTGGGTCAAAAGTATACATACAGCAATGTTAATATTTGCTTACATGTCCCTTGGCAAGTTTCACTGCAATAAGACACTTTTGGGAGCCACCCACAAGCTTCTGCAGTTCAGCTAAATTTGTTGGTTTTCTGACATGGACTTGTTTCTTCAGCATTGTCCACACGTTTAAGTCAGGACTTTGGGAAGGCCATTCTAAAACCTTAATTCTAGCCTGGTTTAGCCATTCCTTTACCACTTTTGACGTGTGTTTGGGGTCATTGTCCTGTTGGAACACCCATGGAACACCTGATGATTTTAGGTTGCCCTGAAAAATTTGGAGGTAATCCTACTTATTCATTGTCCCATTTACTCTTTGTAAAGCACCAGTTCCATTGGCAGCAAAACAGGCCCAGAGCATAATACTAACATCACCATGCTTGACGGTAGGAATGGTGTTCCTGGGATTAAAGGCCTCACTTTTTCTCCTTCAAACACATTGCTGCGTATTGTGGCCAAACAGCAAAATTTTTGTTTCATCTGACCACATAACTTTCCTCCAGAAGGTCTTATCTTTGCCAATGTTTTTCTATTCAGCAGCACATGATTTAAATATTGCTCTGTTCATCCGCATACTGCATTTTTCAGACATCACTTTGGCCATTCAATGCTCGTGTGTGCTAAAACACGTGCAAACTTGATAGCGCACGCAAAGAAAAAATGTGTCTCTTGAATGAGCAAAAAAGCAAGTCCAACCCATTTCAGGTGTTTGTCTTTGTGTGTATGCTGAATATATGCTGAATATTAGAACGCCCACAATACTGGGTGGAGGAGATGCAAATATAATCATTTAGCACTCACAAATCTGAAAGTGTTTTTGCACACTACATTTAGCACGTTTGGAAGGTATGTGCAAAGTGGTTCAGTTAGGCATGTGGCTGCTGCCATTGTAGCGAGAAGTAAGCGATCGGTGCAATGACAGACGATGGAGAGATAAAATCTTGCCTGCGCGTGTCATATGTGGAATTTCAGAAAAAAAAATTGTACAAACATATCCATCCAGCCGTGCCATTTTGAAATGCTGGATAACTTAAGGCCTGATTGAGAGCCAGCAGACACAACAATGAATCAATATATTCCCTATATGAAAAAGCACTGTATCATTCCAGCGCATCAACACAGTTAGTGCCCGCTTCTCTAAGGGCGCAGCTTTGCGTGCTAAAAAGTTGCTTCTGTTGCAGATTGCACTGGATAAGCGCTTCTACATTGTTACGGTTGTGTGTGGTGTTGGACCCCAAGATGTAGAGACGGCAGGCATAGCGCAAGTACAAAAATGTTTACCATATTTTCCGGAGTATAAGTCGCACCGGCCGAAAATGCATAATAAAGAAGGAAAAAAACATATAAAAGTCGCACTGGAGTATAAGTTGCATTTTTGGGGGGAAATTTATTTGATAAAACCCAACACCAAGAATAGACATTTGAAAGGCAATTTAAAATAAATAAAGAATAGTGAACAACAGACTGAATAAGTGTACGTTATATGAGGCATAAATAACCAGCTGAGAACGTGCCTGGTATGTAAACGTAACATATTATGGTAAGAGTCATTCAAATAACTATAACATATAGAACATGCTATACGTTTACCAAACAATTTGTCACTCCTAATCGCTAAATCCGATGAAATCTTAAACGTCTCTTACGTGAATGAGCTAAATAATATTATTTGATATTTTACGGTAATGTTTTAATAATTTCACACATAAGTCGCTCCTGAGTATAAGTCGCACCCCCGGCCAAACTATGAAAAAAACTGCAACTTATAGTCCGAAAAATACGGTAATGCAAAAAAAGTTTCTCCCTTCCAAAGGACGGATTCTAGACATAGCAAAACAGGCAAAAAAAGGCGGGGGAATGAATTGGAAGTTCTCACGGTCCGCCGACTCTTGCCGCTCTACTGGAACAGATGACAGGGATGGGTTCGAGGAAGGGCTGAGGAACCAGACTTTGTGGCTGTCAAACCATGGAGCTGCTCCAACTTGCCTCCGACCGAGCGGCCTCCTGGTGCCACCTAAAACCTACTCCAATCGCTGCAGGGTCTATTGTTGGCTGGATCATTCTGTTACGGTTGTGTGTGGCGTTGAACCCTAAGATGCAGAGATGGCAAGTGTAGCAGAAGTAAAATAAGAATAGGGCAGCAGGGAAGTGCACAAGCAGCAAACGTGTAAAGTGCAAAGCAAACAAAGTAAAAGATTTAACACAGTTCACCAAGGATAGGTGTGTCCTGATTACCAGTCAGGGGCAGGTGAGCGAACCAGCGCTTAGACAAGAGAAGTGGTTGGTACAAAGTTGGTAAGAAAAATAAGAGAGCTGGACAGGAAATAAATACAGAAACTGAGGAAACCAACAATTAACTACAAACTATCATGCGAGATCATGACAATTGCAAACTAGTGTTTTAAGTTTTACAACATAGCAAAACACCATTGGCGCATGATGCCATACATGTGGACGGAAATGAGTGTCTCCATGGTGACAACCGGCAATAGATGCAAAATCCTCATATAAAAACGGTGGTCTGCACCACTTTTGCACCTGTTATTAACTGTGCACGCAGTCTTAGTAGATCACCCGCAACACACCTAGTAATAGTACGGGCAATTTTCTAGTTTTATATTTTAAAGTGTAGCAAATACTGTAGTTTTAGGGTTAGCATTTTTTATTTGAAATGTTAGTAGATCAGGCTTGTAACGTAAACATCTGCATGTCAATTGACATGCACAACACATCAACACCACGTCGCACACTATACAGCTATCTAATTATACAAAACCCAAACCCTTTTGAACTTTGCACCTATAACAGTCCGATTGGTTATTTTTCTCTTTGTTCCGGAGGACACGACATCCACAGTCTCCAAAAACAATTTGGAATGTGGACTCGTCAGACTACAGAACACTTTTCTACTTTGCATCAGTCCATCTTAGATGAGCTCGGGCCCAGCGAAGCCGGCGGTGTTTCTGGGTGTTGTTGATAAATGACTTTCGCATTGCATAGTAGAGTTTTAACTTGCACTTACAGACGTAGCGACAAACTGTATATACTGACAGTGGTTTTCTGAAGTGTTCCTGAGCCCATGTGATGATATCCTTTACACACTGATATCGCTTGTTGATGCAGTATTGCCTGAGGGATCGAAGGTCACAGGCACTCGATGTTGGTTTTCAGCCTTGCCGCTTACGTGCAGTGATTTCTCCAGATTCTCTGAATCTTTTGACGATATTACGGACCGTAGGTGGTGAAATCCCTAAATTCCTTGCAATAGCTCGTTGAGAAATGTTGTTCTTAAACTGTTTCGACAATTTCATCACGCATTTGTTCACAAAGTGGTGACCCTCGCCCCATCCTTGTTTGTGAATGACTGAGTATTTCATGGAAACTGCTTTTATACCCAATCATGTCACCCGCCTGTTCACCTGTGGGATGTTCCAAGTAAGTGTTTGATGAGCATTCATAAACTTTCTCAGTCTTTTTTGCTACTTGTGCCAGCTTTTTTTAAACATGTTGCAGGCATCAAATTCCAAATGAACTAATATTTGCAAAAAAATAACAAAGTTTACCAGTTCGTATTTTGTCTTTGCAGTCTATTCAATTGAATATAAGTTGAAAAGGATTTGTAAATGATTATATTTTGTTTATATTTACGATTTACACAATATGCCAACTTCACTGGCTTTGGGTAGATGTCTGTCTATAACAACGTAATGCAAACATCACAGCGGTTGAGTGTGCCAAACTTTTTCTGATCTATTTCAGACAATCACATGAGCAGGAACCACAATGCCAAACAATACCCAGACTGGACTGCCAAGATTTATAGACCTAATAAGCAGATTATGCGTTCTGAGCCTGTTACAATGAATCTCTGCGAAACTCACAGTGATGCCATTAACTATAGTCTGTATGCTGCATAGAAAGGGGGCTCTACGACCTTTGACACCCTCCATTCTTTAATTGTTGCTTCTAGTAAGGATGACCTAGAAGAAATAACAGGACAGGTGGGAGTTGGCGTGGAAGCTGGACATGTGTGGGGGAGGGGCATGTGGGCTGTTCAAATGAATGACCATGACACTTGCTCTTCTGTGGTGGAATGTTGGGTCACTGCTCCAAGTCTTTGTTCTGGGAACTTTCTCTCTCAGTTGGGAGTCCCGGTGTGAACCCGCCAGAACCAGCGCCACATGGCAGCGAAGGACATGGCGGTGGCGCTGTGGCAGTGCGGTGTAAGTGGAGCGTGATGCACATGCATGGCCAGGCGAGAAGCGGGTATGAGACACTTTTAACAAGGGAATAAAAATACCCATAATTCACTGCAATCCCCCTGCTCAGCCCAACAAGTCCTTATGCTGGAAGGTTGATGTAAACACATGCAAAGTTTGGGTGGATGTGTCACTGGCATACTAATACTCCAGTCTGCTCAGGCTCCATAAAGACAATAACACAACCAGGGAGGATTCTTTCCGATAATTGCAGTACTGCATGAAAACTATGGAATACATTCCAAACGTAAGATTTTCCTAATTTCGCAATGAATAAATGCAGGGAGCTTTATGACTGAATCCCAGCATTTATGCTGCTTATGTGTTATTAACCCCCAGAAAATGAAAATGAAGAAAGGTTTGCACACTACCAGAAACTAAATCTGTTGCATTCATACAAATACGTTGAGAGAGAGTACCGTATTTTCCGTACTATAAGGCGCACCTTAAAACCTCCAATTTTCTCCAATTTTCTCAAAAGCTGACGGTGCGCCTTATATATGGACCAATATTGAGTCACAACAGGTCTCGCAACCCCAGCCTCTACTGTAGCGTCTGTTCTATGCGCCTTATAACGCGGTGCGCCTTATATATGAACACAGTTTTAAAATAGGCCATTCATTGAAGATGCGCCTTATAATCCGGTGCGCCTTATAGTGCGGAAAATACGGTAAAACAAATATTAGACTCCCCGGAGGGGGTCCAGACTGAGGCCAAGGAAAAAAACTCATAGCCATAGCATACATAAACAAGTTACATAGAATCAACAAAACTTGCAACAGAGGGGATGGAGTGAGGAAGTGGGGGCTACGGAGGCCGGCTGCTCCTGTATATCGTCTATTGCGGGCGATACACGATATACAGGAGCAGCTGGCCTCCGTAGCCCCTAAGGCAGGCCTGGGCAATTATTTTGACATTTAGAGAAAAAAAATGTGTCTGGGGGCCGGTATATGTATTTTTAGGAACACTAATACAAAACCTCACAATAATGTCTGATCGAATGCTAAAAACGTTGAGACAGACCGCCTTAAAAAACGTAATGGCTGAGCCAATCAGTGGCCACGACACTGAAGAGTGTGTTCTGATAGTTTTGGTCTCATCTAGTAGCCAATACTACTGTAGTATTAATATTTTTTGGTTCATCTAGCCATTGTTTTGCTTGAAATGCCAAATTTTGACCAAAAATGCATAGAATATATTTGGAAATAAAAAATGTAGTCTATGATGTTGTGAAGCCCCGAACTAGTAAAAAAAAAAATTCAGTCAAAGGCTGGACTCCACGGAGGGGTCCAGACTGAGGCCAAGGGAAAAAAACTCATAGCCATAGCATACATGAACAAGTTACATAGTGTCAGGACGTGGACTATGGTGACGCAAATTACTGCGTGGGTTGCTTTCCCGGAATGCAAGCGAACCAGACTGGACATGGCGTGAAGGTAAAGACATATTTTAATTCTAACAAAGTACTAACAAAAGGGTACAAACAAAAGGCGCGCACAAGGCGGAGAACAAACTTGGCTATGAAAACAAAGAATAGCCCAAAGGCAAAACTATGGACGTGAAGCAAATAACACTTACTGTGACAAGAAAGAACAGCATGAACTATGATATCAAGAGAAGCATGGGTATCTTCAGGTAGCATGGGTAGTAGAGGGTATCATCAGATAATGTCGCCAGGCCGACTGCCTGGCAACTACAAGCTTAAATAATAGTGACATGATTAGTGACAGGTGCGTGAGTCCAAAACGTGAAACAGGTGAAACTAATAAGTTGACATGGTGACCAAACAAGGGAGCGTAAACAGGAACTAAAAGAGCCCAAAAACCAACAGGACATAACTAAAACAAAACATGATCACAAAGAGATGACACATAGAATCAACAAAACTTGCAACAGAGGGGAGGGAGTGGGGGCTACAGAGGCCGGCTGCTCCTGTATATCGTCTATCGCCCCTAAGGGCAATGGATGGCTGAGTATATAGGTTTTACTATGGTTTCATACGTCATTATAATAATAACTATTATGGCAGCAGCAAGCATTCATCTTTAAAAAAACAAGTAGAATGTATGTACTGTATTCTGTACATATAAAATGGAAGCATGGTTTCAGTGGTTTCATTTGGGACTGAGAAGAGCATTAGAATAGCATAATGACTCGTTGCTTCTAACAAGTTGTGTACCCCCAAAAGCCTGTGCAACTCGTTATGAGATATCATAGCATACCTTATGAAGTTATTAGTGTAAATCAAAGTTGTTTGCGCTCTGAGAGGACGGTTGCCTTCCTCTCTTCCTGCATCCTTTATTAACTTTCACCTGACTTCTCATTCTTTCCTGTGCTCATAAATAATACAGCTGCCAGATGGTGTCTGCTCCTCTCACACACAACAACCACTTTTGCTTCTTGCAATTACCACCTAGCCTCAGAGTGAAATCTATATTAGGACGGTCCAAACTTTTAGTCTCTTAGACTTCGCAAGTTTGCATGGAGAGCTCCTGGCCTTGTTTCAAATGTTCTCCTGCAGCTGAGCCCTTGATAGTTTGTTTAGGATAAACAATAAAAAAAAAAGTTCACTCAAGGCAGGAATGAGTTTGTTTCGTCCTGCTTGACTCCTATGGTGCATGTAGAGTGTGACTTGCATATAGAGGGACACATATGTGTATAAAAACTAAGTAATTCATGTAAATGGCAGCAAATTTTGTTCATGAGAAAAATGCAGTTCTGTCATGTGACGTTTTTTTTTTTTTTGTGCCTTTATTTTGAAGAGCCCACTCTTGTTCTGTTACTTCCTTTATTGCTGATACTTGACTTCCTGCTGCCGTTCCGTCTGACATCATACTCACGTTACTCCAGGACTGGTAAAACATGCTGACAAAGATATATTTGTCATATACTGTGTGAACATTTGTGAGAGGTTATTTTATCGTGCTTCGTGTTTGTGTTGTTTATATGTCACATTTAAGGAGAGTCACCACGAGCTGTGTGTGGAAGCTAGGCTAACAAGCTGAGCAAACTTAGCGCCCCTGGAAGCGGAAGAAGGTAGGAGGAGACTAATGGTTTATTTATTGTAAAACAAGTGGTTCATTCCATTTAAAACAAACGAGAAAATGTCATTATTTTTATTTAAATAAGACCTGTAACTTGTAATTAAAGGCCTACTGAAACCCACTACTACCGACTACGCAGTCTGATAGTTTATATATCAATGATGAAATCTTAACATTGCAACACATGCCAATACGGCCGGGTTAGTTTACTAAAGTGCAATTTTAAATTTTGCACGAAATATCCTGCTGAAAACGTCTCGGTATGGTGACGCCTGCGCATGACATTGCGTGACATTAATGACATTTTGGGACAGCATGGTGGCCAGCTATTAAGTCGTCTGTTTTCATCGCAAAATTCCACAGTATTCTGGACATCTGTGTTGGTGAATCTTTTGCAATTTGTTCAATGAACAATGGAGACAGCAAAGAAGAAAGCTGTAGGTGGGAAGCGGTGTATTGCGGCAGGTGTTGTGCCGGATAACGCACCCCCGCCGTAGAATGCACCCCCTGACTGTTGTGCCAGGTAACACAGCCGGTGTTTCATAGTTTACATTCCCGAAAGATGACAGTCAAGCTTTACCATTGGCCTGTGGAGAACTGGGACAACAGAGACTCTTACCAGGAGGACTTTGAGTTGGATACGCAGACGCGGTACCGTGAGTACGCATGCAGCTGCGGGTTCCAAACATTTGATCCCTTGCCCGTACGTGCGTGCCGTTATGTGCATGTCACGTACGTAACTTTGGAGACTTTGGGGAAATATATGTGCTGTATGAACTTTGGGGAGGTGAACGGTACTTTGGGCTGTGGGATTGAGTGTGTTGTGGAGGTGTTTGAGTTGTATTGGCGGGTTATATGGACGGGAGGGGGGAGGTGTTTGTTATGCGGGATTAATTTGTGGCATATTAAATATAAGCCTGGTTGTGTTGTGGCTAATAGAGTATATATATGTCTTGTGTTTATTTAATGTTTAGTCATTCCCAGCTGAATATCAGGTCCCACCCGCCTCTCACAGCATCTTCCCTATCTGAATCGCTCCCGCTGCCCTCTAGTCCTTCACTCTCACTTTCCTCATCCTTGAATCTTTCATCCTCGCTCAAATTAATGGGGAAATCGTCGCTTTCTCGGTCCGAATCGCTCTCGCTGCTGGTGGCCATGATTGTAAACAATGTGCGGATGTGAGGAGCTCCACAACCTGTGACGTCACGCGCATATCGTCTGCTACTTCCGGTACAGGCAAGGCTTTTTTATCAGCGACCAAAAGTTGCAAACTTTATCGTCGATGTTCTCTACTAAATCCTTTCAGCAAAAATATGGCAATATCGCGAAATGATCAAGTATGACACATAGAATGGACCTGCTATCCCCGTTTAAATAAGAAAATTGCATTTCAGTAGGCCTTTAAGCTTAATTCATGTGAAAATTCATTATTTAAGTTTACTAAAAAAGATGTGTTTAAAAGTTTAAAAATGTAAACATGATTTATGTATTGTTTGTGGAATTATGGTACGATGGCATTTGTATTTTCTGTCCATCGTCATAGTTTTCGCGGTGTCAAAATTGTGAGGAGAAAAGGAGGAGAGAATTAAAGTTGCACCAGTCGAAGCTCTCTGCATCTTGTGTCATTAATCCAAGTGGGCCGCTACAATTCATGCGAGAGTTAAGCAAATCTTGAAATACGTAATTATTTACTCTTTTTTATGTTAGGAACTCGCATGGCTGCGGTGGTTGTGACCCCAAGCTGCAGGAACCAGGAGAGGGAAGATCAGGTAAGAGTATTTTAATATATTTAAACAGAGAAGGAAGCAGTCGTGCATGTAAACGGTCCAAAAACATAAATCAATCCTCGAGCCCTGAGGAACAGGCGACCCCGGCATAAATAGCACCCTGCTTATTAACACCAGGTGTGGCAAGGCTGCCAATCAGCAGCAGGTGAGGGGAAACAGCGCTCAGGGAGACAAGCAGGAAATTCAACCAAAATAAGAGCACTGATAGGAAATAAACCTACTCAGTGGCCTAGTGGTTAGAGTGTCCGCCCTGAGATCGGTAGGTTGTGAGTTCAAACCCCGGCCGAGTCATACCAAAGACTATAAAAATGGGACCCATTACCTCCCTGCTTGGCACTCAGCATCAAGGGTTGGAATTGGGGGTTAAATCACCAAAAATTATTCCCGGGCGCGGCACCGCTGCTGGCCACTACTCCCCTCACCTCCCAGGGGGTGATCAAGGGGATGGGTCAAATGCCGAAGACAAATTTAATCTCACCTAGTGTGTGTGTGACAATCATTGGTACTTTAACTTAACTTAAACACAAAACAGAAATGAAGTGACAGATCGTCACATTTTATATGGAGCTAAATTAGGGGCAACGTTTTGTACGTGAAAAAAATAAACTTCAAAACTGAAAAATCAAGTATTGATGTTGAATTTTGACAAATACATTTGTCTATTTTTTTCAGGTACAATATAATTATGATTCACTCTATAGTCATTATTTAGAATTAATAATTGATTTTCCTGTTCTTTTTTTTTAATAATATTTATTTATTCATTTGATAGGGGAAACATAATACAGGTACTGAGAAAACAGACACTTTTTTGTCCCGACTCCCCACCCAAAAAAAATACAAGAGAAAAAAAAAACATTACAGAAAATACTAAAAGTAAAATAATAACACCCCCTCCAACCCCCCACCCTACATTTCAGTCACAGTGGGTGGCAATGTACTGCTTTCCTCTTCACCACAAGCAGATAGAGAATCATACGAACTGACTAAAAGGAAAAAAGTAACAACAAAAATAAAAATCACAAACATACAGAGAAATGTCACTAAATAAAAACAACAACAAAAGAGTTGAGGTAATAGGAAAAGTTCATTGTCAACTGTGAATGTCACATTTATCCTATAGTGTCTTTCATTTAGCTATGTAACTAATCATACAGCCCCAGGTCAAGTCAAATTGTTTTGGTGTACCCCTCAGATTATATTACATTTTCTCTAAATCTAAGAAAAACATGAGGTCCTTAAGCCAAAGGGAGGCCTTGGAGGCAAACTGTGATTTCCACTCCAACAAAATCCTTCTACCAGCTATTAATGATGCAAAGGCGACACTATCCCTAAAAGTCTGCTTAATATTTAATAGTTTGGTGGAATTCAAAAAATAGCCACTTCTGCGCAAGGCGTCAACTTAAAATTTAGTGCATCTGCAAGATGTTTTAATAATATTAATCCAGTAGGCTTTCAGACAGGGACAGGACCAGAACATGTGTTGATTTTCTTTTTCACTTTCATATATTTGGATATATGAGCTTCTGTTGATTTCATATTCAAATCTTTTCTTTTTTAAACATATTTAAACACTGACAAAACAATAATATGCAATATATAATATTTAATGATTGTATGTATTATATAATGTGTCTGTTATCTACTAATTAAAACAACTTATACAATTTCAGTGTGGGTGTAAGTACTTTTTGAGCACATTTAACAATATTGTGATCGTAATCATAACTGTTTTGGTCCCAATAACAACAATATGAAATAAGTCAAAAGAGTAAAATCTCTAAAAAAAAAAAAAATTCTTAAGTTTTTTTTTTCTTAATGTTTCTTAATGAGACTTTCTGTCTCATAAAAATATGTTTTTCGGTTTTGTTTTTTTAAACATATTACGACTCTGACCTTGGTCAAATTTATATCGCAAATAATATAAATTAAAAATAATATTTGCATTATAGTTAATATTGTTACATAGAAATAAACGTTTTATGAAGTCGATACCTTGGGACGGAATTATCTTAAACTATGTTATTGGTTATGAGGAAAATCATGATGAAGTACAAACAAATCGGAGATCAACGGCATATGGAATTATAATTACAACAGTTGGCGCTATAATCTCTAACCATAATTATAGTTTAGCCAATAAGAAGCATGAAGAAAGTCATTTATGGGAAAGGCACAACCAACCAATAGCAAATGGGAATCATACTTGAAAGTGGAGTTACTCTTGAATATAATGTTAAGAAAATCAATGGCAAATAAACTTATTAAAATGCATCTTGCAGCAGTGATTGACCATTTTCCAGTCACCATGAAGGAAGCGTTAGGACAAGATGATTGAGTAGTTTTTGCACGCCTCCAGATGAGCCCCACCGCTCATCCTTCATCCCGCTCAACCTCTCCCTAAGACGGACATTTATCGGCGGGGATTATGAATGATGATGTCGCGTACAAATAGGAGTATTTTTACACGGAGGAGCAAGGGCAGGTCAGATGATCAGCAGTCTTGTGCAGGTTGCGGGCAGGACGCAGGATGTTGGATGTTGTGATGTGAAAGTGGAGCAGACAGATGGCAAAGCGAGATCAGCAGCAGATGAGAGGTGATTGCAGCAGAGATAGCCGCTGTCATTAATCAAACGATGGTCGATAACTTGCTGCATTGCCTTGATGGATTGCTCGCTTCTTCTCTGCAGCGCTCAACAACTATTCACTATTTACACTGCAGAATATTGCAATATTTGCATTTTTTCAAAATAAGCACAGTAATAACAGGGTTAATATTTTGAAGTATTTTGTATCTCCCCAACTCTTGTATCATAAAAACATTGGTCTAGTGTATATTACAAATGTATTATGATAATACTAGGACTTTAAAGCAGAATTAAATAACTTTTCAAACTTCATAAAATATGTTCATAACTCTTCAGTCAATCAATCAATCAATCAATCAATCAATCAATCAAAGTTTACTTATATAGCCCTAAATCACAAGTGTCTCAAAGGGCTGCACAAGTCACAACGATATCCTCGGCTCAGATCCCACATCAGGCCAAGAAAAAACTCAACCCAATGGGATTACAATGAGAAACTTTGGAGGGGACCGCAGATGTGGGGGCCCCCCAACCCCCTGGGTGACCGGTGCAATGGACGTTGAGTGGATCTAGCATAATACTGTTAGAGTCCAGTCCATAGTGCCCATCCATCCATTTCCTCCCGCATATTCCCTTTTTGGGGTCACGGGGGGTGCTGGAGCCTATCTCAGCTCTAGTATAATACTGTGAGAGTCCAGTCCATAGTGGATCTAACATAATAGTGTGAAAATCCAGTCCATAGTGGGAACAACCGGAGATCGTCCTGGGTGGGGACAAGTCAGCAGCGCAGAGACGTCCCCAACTAATGCACAGATGAGTGGTCCATCCCGGGTCCCGACTTTGAACAGCTACCGCGTCATCTGTGGTCACCTAATCTGTGCCCCCCCCTCTCCACAAAGGAGAGGGTGGCACAGCAGAAAAGAGACGGCAGATAAACTTGTCTAAAAGGGGCGTCTATTTGAAGGGTAGAGTATACAAATTAGTTTTTTTAAGATGTGACTTAAATGCTTCTACTGAGGTAGCATCTCTAACTGTTACCGGGAGGGTATTCCAGAGTACTGTAGCCCGAATAGAAAACACTCTATAACCCGCAGACTTTTTTTGGGCTATGGAATCACTTAGAATGCAGATTTCTTGCCTTTTGGGAGGATACATGGACTTACAACTAGTTGAATGACACCTCTGTCGTGGCTTGAGGGGGTCTGTATCGCTTCTCACCGGCACTAAGCAACTTTGAGGAGGGTGGCAGGAACCCTGCCACACAAAAAACTATGAATGTGCTGACTTGGGCAATTGTTTTGACTCGGGGGCCAAATTTAGAGAAAAAAATTGTGTCTGGGTGCCGGTATATCTATTTTTAGGAACACTAATACAAAACCTTACAATAGTGTCTGTTTGAATGCTAACAACATCATGACAGACTGCCTTAAAAAACGCAATAGAATTACATTTTTTTTACTGAATGACACACCCAGAAGGTACATGAAAATAAAGAATGTTGGATTTACAATATTAATTGTAAATTGCCACACTCCACTCTTTGTCAACAGCACAGCAGTGGAGATCGTAAGCAGCACCAAGTTCCTGGGGATGCAGATAATTGACAATATGACCTGGTCCCTACACACCGGAGCTCTTGTAAAAAGAGCTCAGCAGCGCATGCACTTTTTGCGTCGGAAGAAAAGAGCACAGCTCCCTCCCCCCATTCTCACCACATTCTACAGAGGCACTATAGAGAGCCTACTGACCAACAGCATCTCTGTCTGGACTGGAGCCTGCAATGCCTCAGACTGGAAGTCTCTCCAGAGAGTGGTGAGGACGGCGGAAAAGATCATCAGGACTCCTTTTCCTGCTATTCAGGAAATCGTAAAAAGCCACTGTCTGACCAGGGCTCAGAAAATCTGTATAGACTCCACCTACCCCCACCAAGAACTGTTTTCACTGCTGGACTCTAGAAAAAGGTTCTGCAGCCTCCGTAGCAGAACCTCTAAGTTCTGTAACAGCGTCTTACCTCAAGCCATCAGGCTCTTGAACGCATCAAAATAATTTCCTCAATTCCTGGACCATAAAGACAATATAACATACATCCATAAACGTGGATGCATATGCAAAAGTGCAATTTATTTATCTGTACAGTAATCTATTTATATCTGCACATTACTGCTCTTTTATCCTGCACTACAACGATCTTATCTGTACTGTAAAGTTCAAATTTGAATGACAATAATGGGAAGTCTAAGTCTAAGTCTAAACTATGAACGATAAAACACTGAATATTGACAATGAACGTCACACCCCCTCTCTATCGACATATTTTACAATCAAGCGAAACGCAATAAACAACCTGAACCTAGACAAAACCCAGACAAGACTTCACCCAGGTTTGACAACTCTGTGGAAACGCTCCCCACCCACACTGCTTGGTGGCTCGTCTGAACTGCTGTGACCTAGATTACCGTAGTAACTAGTATATCATGCAAAAGCGCAGATTCCAAACATAGAAATACTTTGTATAGTTCAAGACTGGAAAACATCACTGCACATCATAATGGCAGCTACAGCTATGAACTTAAAGATCTAAAAAAAGTATTTGGGAATGTCCAGTGGGCCCGCCAGATTGAAAAGCTCAACGGGCCTTCATTTGCCTTGGTCTGCTTTACGGCATACGTCACTTCCCCTTTCCCCATTTGTTACAAAGGCAGAAGTCGATGCAAACGCCTATGTGCAAAATTACTGCTATAATTGCCAAAGCTGCAAAACAACAAAAACAACCAAAGATTTTGCCTGAGAAGACAAAAAAAGAAAAAGTGGGGCTACCTGGATAAAAAGACAGTCAAGGATCAACAATGACCCGGCTTTCACTCGCTGGCGTGGGCTGAAAGACGAGGAAGTTGGAATTTGACCAATTTCACCTTGGCGAGTAAGTATTTTTCGATGCTCAAAACAAAATTATAATGCTAATGTTAGCTATTGTAAATTTGTGTGGTAGCAATAAATAGACACAAGTTTGATAGTTTGCAGTTCCACACTGACACGACCGGTCACGCAACAAACTCAAAAGTACTGCATAAAGAAAAAAACAATGTGATGACTGCAAACCGCAAACATAAAGTTGGAGTAAAATATGTAGGTTCCTACTGTGGAAATATCAGTCATACTGAATCATTGTGGTATTATCGTGTAAGTTTGTGTGCACATGACCGTAGTTTCTGGAGATTTATGACACTGTGCACTAGTCCTCTTGAGAAATGTAGTCTTCCCTCAGGCAAAACACTACCGCTTTGGTCCACTGGCGGCGCCAAAATCAACCAAAACTGAAAGTGCTTAAGTGAGGCTTTAAGACTTTCTGTGTGGAGTTTGCATGTTCTTCCCGTGACTGCGTGGGTTCCCTCCGGGTACTCCGGCTTTCTCCCACCTCCAAAGACATGCACCTGGGGATAGGTTGATTGGCAACACTAAATTGGCCCTAGTGTGTGAATGTTGTCTGTCTATCTATGTTGGCCCTGCGATGAGATGGTGACTTGTCCAGGGTGTACCCCGCCTTCCGCCCGAAAGGGACAAGCGGTAGGAAATGGATGGATGGGATGGTAAAATGATGATATGTAAGTTTTTTCGTTCAACATTTCGACTGAGTTCCTGCAATATTACAACTTTTACTTCGAAAAATTTATTTTCATCAAATTAGTATTTTATTATTCAATAATAACTATTATTATATTATGACTTTATTAATTAATAATTAATAATTGTATTATTAATAATTTAATTAAAATGTTCTGGCTTTATTTATGTATTTATTTATCTATTTATTTACAGATAGACACAGTTTTGAATTTTATTATTGTTTCTTTTGTTAATATCAGAGTCCGTTTTACAAAAAGGTCATCCCTAGAAGCACACAGCTTATGGACAGAGACCCACAGTTAAAATATACATCATCATATAATATACAAAATACAGTACAGTACAATGCATTTCAAAATCTATCCACCCTATTTAATTTATAAATTACAAAGTAATCTTTAAATCCCCCAAATCAGTCTCAATATCCTATTATTCAAATGTTATTAAAAGGTTGCATCTTGAAGATCTGCGATAATCTCATCATACATACAGAGGTGAAGACCAAAATTATGCGAATTCCTCAACCATAAGCTTTTTTAGTCTAATATTATGATTTTTTTTTTAATAAGGAGTGTTTCGTGACATACGAGTATATTTAATTAAATGTATCGTAATGTGTCAACTTTTTTTGCTACTATTTTTTCTATGTTCAATACAACATGATTTTACAGCTTTTTCTGAATCTATTTTTACTTTGTTCTCACACTATCATTTTATTAATATTAATGTATTCTTATGAATTACTGTTTTTTTGTAATATTCCAACTTTATGATCATGAAAATAGTTTTTTCATAAAAATGCTGTTCGCAACTTGCTGAAAGTTATATATTTTCATACCAAAAACTATAACAAGAACACCGTCTTCTCCTTCCAGTATTGTGGGCGTAAAATAATAAATATCCTTTATTCTGCATATTCATAAAGACAGACACGCTACATGGATTGGGCTCTATACTATTTTGCTCATTTAAGAGACACTCCTCTGCACAAGTTTAGTAGATCAGCTTTGCGTGTGCTATCAACACGCCTCAGGCTCATGTGTTTTTAAAATGTCTTTATCTTTCACAATTGCTAATTATATTCATAAAAAATTGCTCGTCGGCACGGGTAAATTTGTCTGGTGTTCAGGGTAGTCACTCATTGCTGTCTCGTACACACTCGCACGCCTGGACAAAAACAATTTACAGTCATGTTGTTACAATTGAATATACATTCAATGATAGCTAATGTTACTAGCTATACTTTGCCAAAAAATTGTTTAAGATAATTAGTCATTACAAAAAATACAAAGACTTTAAAAAAAAGTTCTGTCAAAGCACACATGGTAACATAAACTAGTTAATGGTATTCTTGTTATATATTTTTGGTTTAAAAATGTAACAGAGAAAGTTCCAATCAGTCCCTTTAATTTTGCACCAAAAATGTCAGGGGATTTCACAAACATGGTTATTACCTGTCAGTCTGATGTAGTGTTGTCCCAGTAGCGGTACTAAAATGTTTTTTATACTTTTCGATACTTTCCTAATTAAAGGGCACCACAAAACATGGCATTATTGGCCTTATTTTACCAGAAAATCGTAGGGTACATTAAACATATGTTTATTATTGCAAGTTTGTCCTTAAATAAAATAGTGAACATACTAGACAACTTGTCTTTTAGTAGTAAGTAAGCAAACAAAGACTCCTAATTAGTCTGCTGAAGCAGTAACATATTGTGTAATTTATCATTCTATTTTTTTGTCAAAATTATTAAGGACAAGTGGTAGAAAATGAATTATTAATCTACTTGTTAATTTACTGTTAATATCTGCTTACTTTCTCTTTTAACATGTTCTACCTACACTTCTGTTAAAATGTAATAATAATTTATTATTCTACTGTTTGATACTTTACATTACTTTTGGATGATGCCACAAATTTGGGTATCTATCCGATACCAAGTAGTCACAGGATCATACATTGGTCATATTCAAAGTCCTCATGTGTCCAGGGACATATTTCCTGAGTTTATAAACATAATATATAATTTTTAAAAACAAAGGATGTTGCGATGTCAAAAAATATCGACGTAATCATAGTAGTATCGACTAGATACGCTCTTGTACTTGGTATCATTAGAGTGGATGTTAGGTGTAGATCCACCAATGGCGTTTGTTTACATTTTGACGCCGGTGAGCTACGGTGTGTAGTGAAGCCTGTTTAGCTATTCCTCGTCCTGCAAGGATGATACTTGTAAGAAACATACATTATTTGTCGCCCTGGAGACAAGGATTAGTGATTGAGAAGTAGCTAAAACACTGCCGACTGGGGCTGGACTTTAGCCGCAAGCTAGCTAGCCATGTCTTAAAGCACCTCTTCCTGAGGGTGTTTCAGTGTTATAACTTCACCTTTATCGTTAGTTTTTAAGCCAAAATGCGTCCGTTCTGCCTTTTCTGTCTACACACTGTGTCTGCTTGTAAGTACTCCGTGATTGTGCACTGCGGAACATGCTCGTCTGCTCGTAAACCAGCAATGACACGACGTGACGACGACGGGGGGCACGGGGGTGGCGGACCGGTACTTTACAGAAGCGGTATAGTACCGAAAAGGATTAATTAGTATCGCGGTACTATACTAATACCGGTATACCATACAACCCTAATAGGCACAAATACAATTAACATTACTTTTAAGGAAAATAATTTTTCATCTTGTCGGAGGATGGTGACGCTGTTGTTTTAGAAGGCTAAGCTAGCTACACAACAATGCGAGCGTTCCATTTCTAACCAACTGTTATTACATACTGTTTTATTGTTTCCTCCATTGCCATGAATAGTAGTCACCAAGCCCGCCAATAAAAGTAGTTTATTGGAAAATCCATCTTTATACTGGCCGCAGGTTTCTGAAGCAGAACTCTTCAAAGTGCTTTGCACACACGAAGAGAGACTCTTTCCGAGTTGAAGGCACATTGCCACAAATCATGACAAGTGAAAAGTAAGGCACTTTCTTATTTCAGATGAGGCTGAAAGTTTGTCTTGTGACTTTTGCATTTTCGGTTTAGTGTCGTACCATGGGCGTTTTTGTTGTTTGGACTATAAACGCTCGGACATTGAATAAAATGGTGGACTCACGCAAAGACCATTGGGTATGCCTTTACCATTTATAGAGATATTCGCAGATGTCAAAGGGCTGGACAAATTCCAAATGGACTGTTTGGAAGAAGTCAAACGGAAAGCAAGATTGTTTTATAAATATCTCTGCAATTCCTCCAAGGTTTAATTTCACATTTTTAGAACTAATGCAGATCCAAAATTAACATAAGCAGGTGCCATCAGGTTAGAAAGTTAATTTTGTATAAATAGGGCCCCTTTACTTGGAAGTGGAATTCTTGTAGGCTGAAACATGAACATTTCTACTGACACAAATGACAGTGCATGACATCAATGTTCTTTTTTCCTATTTTGTAAGTAAACATTGACGAGTTGTGCTGCCTACGTTAAAGATAATGTAAAAGAGACTTGAGTTGTTCTTCTTTACAGAAAAAACTCAAGTAAAAGTAAACGTATGTTGCATTAAAACTACTCTGACATGTACAATGTGTCTAGATAGTCTGCTCAGTTTGGGTTGTACCGTAGAAAGCAGAATAAAACTTGGCCAATTGAACACATCACGCATGCTAACAAACAACAGCAATGGAGGAGAACAAGGCTGTTCTGTCTTCACCAATGTAATGTGACGCAATTTGCCCAGCAACAGACTGAGGGCAGCAAATAAATATACTAGTTCAGCAAAGGTGAGACTGTGGAGTATTTTACTGCAGCAACAGGGAACGCTAACTTTAGTATAAATACAAAACCCAAAACCAGTGAAGTTGGCACGTTGTGTAAATCGTAAATAAAAGCAGAATACAATGATTTGCTAATCATTTTCAACCTATATTCAATTGAATAGACTGCAAACACATGATACTTAAGGTTCGAACTGGAAAACGTTATTTTTTGCAAATATTAGCTCATTTGGAATTTGATGCCTGCAACATGTTTTCAAAAAAGCTGGCACAAGTGGCAAAAAAGACTGACAAAGTTGAGGAATGCTCATCAAACACTTATTTGGAACATCCCACAGGTGAAAAGGCTATTTGGGAACAGGTGGGTGCCATGATTGGGTATAAAAGCAGCTTCCATGAAATGCTCAGTCATTCACAAACAAGGACGGGGCGAGGGTCACCACTTTGTGAACAAATGCGTGAGCAAATTGTCGAACAGTTTAAGAAGAACATTTTTCAACGATATTCCGATATTTTCCAACTCTTAATTACCGATTCCAATATCAACCGATACCGATATATACAGTCGTGCAATAAACACATTATTATGCCTAATTTTGTTGTGATGCCCCGCTGGATGCATTAAACAATGTAACAAGGTTTCCAAAATAAATCAATTCAAGTTAGGGAAAAAATGCCAACATGGCACTGCCATATTTATTATTGAAGTCACAAAGTGCATTATTTTTTTTAACATGCCTCAAAACAGCAGCTTGGAATTTGGGACATGCTCTCCCTGAGAGAGCATGAGGAGGTTGAGGTGGGCGGGTTGGGGAGGCGGGGGTAGGGGGTAGCGGGGGTGTATATTGTAGCGTCCCAGAAGAGTTAGCGCTGCAAGGGGTTCTGGGTATTTGTTCTGTTGTGTTTATGTTGTGTTAAGGTGCGGATGTTCTCCCGAAATGTTTGTCATTCTTGTTTGGTGTGGGTTCACAGTGTGGCGCATATTTGTAACAGTGCTAAAGTTGTTTATACGGCCATACCCTCAGTGTGACCTATATAGCTGTTGGCCAAGTATGCTTGTATTCACTGATGTGTGTGAAAAGCCGTAGATATTATATGACTGGGCCGGCATGTAAAGGCAGTGCCTTTAAGGTTTATTGGCGCTCTGTACTTCTCCTTACGTCCGTGTACACAGTAGCGTTTTAAAAAGTCATACATTTTACTTTTTGAAACCGATACCGATAATTTCCGATATCACATTTTAAAGCATTTATTGGCCAATAATATCGGCAGTCCAATATTATCAGACATCTCTAATTGCCACAAATTTAGGGATTTCACCATCTATGGTCCTTAATATCATCAAAAGGTTCAGAAAATCTGGAGAAATGTCTGCACGTAAGCGATGATATTACGGACCTTCGATCTCTCAGGCAGTACTGCATCAAAAAGCGACATCAGTGTGTAGGATATCACCACATGGGCTCAGGAACACTTCAGAAAACCACTGTCAGTAAGTACAGTTTCTCGCTACATTTGTAAGTTAAAACTCTACTATGTAAAGCGAAAGCCATTTATCAACAACACCCAGAAACGCCGCCGGCTTCACTTGGCCCGAGCTCATCTAAAATGGACTGATGCAAAGTGGAAAAGTGTTCTGTGGTCTGACGAGTCCACATTTCAAATTGTATTTGGAAACTGTGGACGTCGTGTCCTCCGGAACAAAGAGGAAAAGAACCATCCGGATTGTTATAAGCGCAAAGTTGAAAAGCCAGCATCTGTGATGGTATGGGGGTGTATTAGTGCCCAAGGCATGGGTAACTTACACATCTGTGAAGGCACCATTAATGCTGAAAAGTACATATGGAGCAACATACTGTATGTTGCCATCCAAGCAACGTTATCATGGACGCCCCTGCTTATTATAATAATATGGGGCGGTATAGCTCAGTTGGTAGAGCGGCCGTGCCAGCAACTTGAGGGTTGCAGGTTCGATCCCCGCTTCCGCCATCCAAGTCACTGCCGTTGTGTCCTTGGGCAAGACACTTTACCCACATGCTCCCAGTGCCACCCACACTGGTTTAAATGTAACTTAGATATTGGGTTTCACAATGTAAAGCGCTTTGAGTCACTTGAGAAAAAGCGCTATATAAATGTAATTCACTTCACTTCACTTCACTTATTTCAGCAAGACAATGCCAAGCCACGTGTTACAACAGCGTGGCTTCATAGTAAAAGAGTGCGGGTACTAGACTGGCCTGCCTGTAGTCCAGACCTATCTCCCATTGAAAATGTGTGGCGCATTATGAAGCCTAAAATACCACAACGGAGACCCCGGACTGTTGAACAACTTAAGCTGTACATCAAACAAGAATGGGAAATAATTCCACCTGAAAAGCATCAAAAGTTGGTCTCCTCAGTTCCCAAACGTTAACTGAGTGTTGTTATAAGGAAAGGCCATGTAACACAGTGGTAAAAATGCCCCTGTGCCAACTTTTTTTGCAATGTGTTGCTGCCATTAAATTCTAAGTTAATGATTATTTGCGGAAAAAAAAAAAATGTTTCTCAGTTCAAACATTAAGTATCTTGTCTTTGCAGTCTATTCAATTGAATATAAGTTGAAAAGGATTTGCGAATCATTGTATTCTGTTTTTATTTACTAATTACACAAAGTGCCAACTTCACTGGTTTTGGGTTTCGTAATAGTCGTGATTTATATATTATATTTGTATTTTTTTGTTTTTCCCTGAAATGTTGAACACATGTTGGATATTGGATGTTACAGGCCTGCATGTTTGTATTCATGTTTTTTCCCCCCTTTGCTGTCAAGGCGTTGTGATGTGGTTGACATCATTTAACTACAAACGTGTATGTGCCACACTATGATGAATAAACATCAGAGTGGTACAGCAAGGTGTCCTGGGCTTAGCAGGTTAAAAGAAATCATCAAGGGATATGCTACGTATAAAAATAGACGTGATAGACAACGAGATGAAACATTTGATTGTCGGGCGGCTGGGTGACACTGCTCTAAAAAAGACAAGTCTAATGTCTTAACACTTATGATGTGATGCTTCAGGAGATGGATCTTACTCTTTGTGACTGGGAAGTGTTAGTCCAAAAGGTCAGTGTGGGTGGATCGTACACTGGGATGTCTAAGTGGATGTCTCATAGTTTTGACTTGTAGACATTTCTATTACTTAGGTGTTATGTTTCTTTTTTTTCCCCTCTGATCTCTGAAACTGCCTGAGGCTGTTTGGGTCCCAAATGGTAAACACTGTGTATATGGCCTCCAATATTTACATTGGTAAAAGGACTATTATGTTCACACCAAGAAAGGAAACTAAAAGGTGTAGGAAACAAAGTGATAAAAAATTTAAATATTTAATTGAATTAATCACATTTGTCCATAGTTAACTTGTAATTAATCCCATATTTATATATATTTATGTGTGTATGCGTACCGTATTCTTCGGACTATAAGTCGCAGTTTTTTTCATAGTTTGGCCCGGGGGTGCGACTTCAGTGTTTCCCACAGAACAGGCATCTATTTGTGGTGGTGTGGTTGGGGGGCGGGTGGTCGCGGCGGCAGCGGCGATGACCAAGAAGAACGCGGAGTTGGAATATAATTACAACACTTTATGTACATATTTATATACAGATTTTAACAATTAGTTATTCACTGAAATATATTTATTAATTGTGGTTCTTACAAAAAATATATCTTATAAAATATAAAAGCTAAAATGTCTCTTAAAGCTCTGCCCCTTTAATTAGTGCATACATCATCTGTGTGAAGGAGTGAACATCCAACATTAGAATTTATTACTAACGAGCAGAAACGCTCTATGTACAGTGCCGTCTAACCTTAAGCGACAGCAACTCAACACATGCAGGGTTCAACGTTAAGGTTTTTTTCTACTTGCCCGACTTCTCAAATCTACTTGCCCCAATATTTTTACTTGTCCTGCCTAGGTTTTTTTCTGGCTGTGTAGTGCTCATGGCTTATATCTTGCTAAAATCCTTCCCGTTGACTATTTACTACACTACACAGTATTTATTATTATTATTATTATTATCTATAATTACATTTAAATGGCATTGCATACATGTAAAATTAAATGCTATTTGACATTATTTGACCAGTAGCAGTTACACCCATCTGAACAGGTCAGCCACCTGTTTAAAGCCCGATCACAGTTGAAATCTTGAAATGAAGGGCCTTTAATGGCCAAAACATTAACCTGGACAACATTTTAACAGCTGGTTGGCTCAGATTTTATTCTTTTCATTGCATTCACATGCTGCAGTGGACAGTGGACAATTTAGCTTCAGTATTAATGCAGTATCTGAAGCACCGTCTCCACGTGTGTTTATTGACAACAGGGTTATAACCTGGACACGTTAGCTCGTTGGTATGGTAACAGGTGACTGTTACTGCGTGCGTCTGCCCCGGCCCCCTAGTCAAACAGTGGCGGTGTTAATGAAGCAGCGTCAGGCTGCTCACCGTCAGTGAAACGCTCGGTGAAATCGCGGATTAACGTTAAATATATGACGAGCTGCGAGCGATGCAGCTATAACCTATCTCACCTGGTAGAGCACCCGCTGCGGCGACCCAGTTCGATCCCACCTGACATTCGCTTTGCTCCGCGTCAATCCCCCCTCTCACCCTCTCTCCCCCCTCCCCCGTCTCTCTCCAGCTGTCCTTTCAAAATAAATGCATTCAAATCCCGAAAATAAAAATTAAGAAAATCCGAGTCGGTGCTGCACACTGCACAGGTTCGGACCACTTTTGAACTTGTTTGCCAAGACGTCTTACCCTCGTATTTTGATCCGGTCGGTCCGTTCTTCTTTTACTTTGTCGTCGTCGTCTTCTTCTTCTTCTTCTGGCCCACCAGGTGAATTAAGTGCTATTGGCCGAGTTACAATGCATAGTAGGCTACCGCCACCTACTGCACCGGAATTGTAACTACAAGCTACATTCACAGACAGTCCCGTTGCTTTTATGAGTGGTCGAGCGAGTCAAAAGCCGAAAAATCTATTTGTGGCGGACGTAATTCTTTCGTGGCGGGCCGCCACAAATAAATTAATGTGTGGGAAACAGTGGACTTATACTCAGGAGCGACTTATGTGTGAAATTATTAACACATTACCGTAAAATATCAAATAATATTATTTAGCTCATTCACGTAAGAGACTAGACGTATAAGATTTCATGGGATTTAGCGATTAGGAGTGACATATTGTTTGGTAAACGTATAGCATGTTCTATATGTTATAGTTATTTGAATGACTCTTACCATAATATGTTACGTTAACATACCAGGCACGTTCTCAGTTGGTTATTTATGCGTCATATAACGTACACTTATTCAGCCTGTTGTTCATTATTCTTTATTTATTTTAAATTGCCTTTCAAATGTCTATTCTTGGTGTTGGGTTTTATCAAATAAATTTCCCCCAAAAATGCGACTTATAGTCCAGTGCGACTTATATATGTTTTTTTCCTTCTTTATTATGCATTTTCGGCCGGTGCGACTTATACTCCGAAAAATACTGTATATATTTTTTTGGGGACAATTTGTTTGCTTTATGCAAATGTTTGTTTATTAAACATTGTACTTTTTTTAACAGCTTAACAGAAATTGGACACAAACACTCTTTTACATGCTGTGCGGTGGTGTTGTGCCAGATTTGGTATCCCTGACAGAATTCCTATCCCCCGCTGCTGGAGCACTTGTATTCATAGGGGTGGAGCTACACTTCTGTGTTCGAATACCAGTTTGGCGCAATAACCACCAAATGTGGATAGTTACAACACATGCCGTGATTGTCTAAGATGTTTGGTAATGCAACCTGTCACACATTATTTCTACCTCAGTACAAGTTAATCATATTTATATCGCTGCCTTAAAATGTCTTAACCTTCTTTATTTTGTAATGAAGTGTAATATTCCTGTGCCATCAGCCTGCTATACACTGTAATTAAGGATTATCCACCATAACTGTTATAAGTGAATATACACATTAGTTAAGCCTGCCAGAAATCGCGTCCCCTTCTATAATCTTCATTTGACGTACTGGCATTTATTTTGGTAGAAATATTACAGGTTACATTACCAAACATGTTTGATAATCAAAGCATGGTTGTGTGTTATTAATGTGCTAAAGTGGTATTTAAAGATATAACTCAAGTTCCAACGAGCGTTCCAGCAGCAGCGGGTACAATCGTGGTGAAAGTTTTACATACACTTGTAAAGAACATGATGTCATGGCTGTCTTGAGTTTCCAATAATTTCTACAACTCTTATTTGTTTGTGATAGAGTGATTGGAGCACATACTTGTTGGTCACAAAAAAACATTCATGAAGTTTGGTTCTTTTATGAATTTATTATGGGTCTACTGAAAATGTGACAATCTGCTGGGTTAAAAGTATACATATAGCAATGTTAATATTTGGTTACATGTCCCTTGGCAAGTTTCACTGCAATAAGGCGCTTTTGGTAGCCATCCACAAGCTTCTGGTTGAAATTTTGACCACTCCTCTTGACAAAATTGGTGCAGTTCAGCAAAAAATTTTGGTTTTCTGACATGGACTTGTTTCTTCAGCATTGTCCACATGTTCTCAATGGGGTTTAAGTCAGGACTTTGGGAAGGCCATTCTAAAACCTTAATTGTAGCCTGATTTAGCCATTCCTTTACGACTTTTGACGTGTGTTTGGGGTCATTGTCCTGTTGGAACACCCAACTGCGCCCAAGACCCAACCTCCGGGCTGATGATTTTAGGTTGTCCTGAAGAATTTGGAGGTAATCCTCCTTTCTCATTGTCCTATATACTCTATGTAAATCACCAGTTCCGTTGGCAGCAAAACAGGCCCAGAGCATAATACTACCACCACTATGCTTGACGGTAGGTCTGGTGTTCCTGGGATTAAAGGCCTTACCTTTTCTCCTCCAAACATATTGCAGGGTATTGTGGCCAAAACAGCTACAATTTTGTTTCATCTGACCACAGAACCTTCCTCCAGAAGGTCTTATCTTTGTCCATGTGATGTCAGATAATAAGGTTTGGGTACGCTTTATCATTCACCCTGCTTCTCTTCCATCTCATTCGTATTTTGTTCGGGAGTCCGAATGAAGCCGACATTCTCAATTTCCTGAGCTACCTTCTTAAATAAATCTCAAGTTTCTTTTTTCTCCCATCGATGCACTTCAAAATGTTTTGTCCTTTTAATTTGTGAAGCAAATAAACAGTCTTCATTGCAATTCTTGCTATGTGTTTATTGAACGTTACCTGTCTCCGGGTTTTAACTCGGGCATTGACACTGGCGCATGCGTGACATGAAGGGTCCCTTCCGGCAACACACACCCAATCAGAAGATCTGGTTTCCCAATCGCATAATTCAGGTGTCTTAGTCCGACTTTTCAAAAACCGAATATGATCGGATTAGTGTATTTCCAAGGGTTGTAGAATGCTTTATTTATAGGCGAACTGTTTGAGGAATTGGGCTAAATTAGTGCAAGGACATGTACTGAGTGTAGAAGGGAGAGTGCACACAAAACAACAAGGCACAGTAAGCATAGGGAAGCTATGCAAAAACTAAATCAATGATCCAGCGCCATCCAACAAATGAAGCTGGCTCAAGAGGCTTTCTGATTGGCAGCCAGGGACAGATGTGTCTCCTGATTGCCAAACAAGGACAGGTGAGCGAGCCAGCGCTCAGACCAGAGGAGAAGCGGTGACTAACAGGAAGTGGGAAAAATTAGCGTGGCCAGACAGAAAATGCTGCAAAATTCAGGAAACTAATAATTAAGGTCAAACTGTCATGTGAGATCATAACAATACTGTAAGTTTTCTTCTCACATTATTTATTTCTTTTTTAATAATTATTATTAAGGACTACATTAATATTAAAAACACATGTTATATTTATATTATTTCATGGTATATGTTAGGGCTGCAGCTAACGATTATTTTTCTATCGGTTAATCTATAGATTATTTTTTCGATTAATCTATAGATTATTTTTCCTTTTACCGATTTTTTTTTATATTTAAAATGAAGAGGAAAAAATAAATGTAGGCCAGTTTTTTCAAAAGGCATGGCTTTTATTTACAAAAAAAAAAGTATGGCCACTCAGTCAACATTGACAACAACATGACAAAATATTCTGTAACAATGTAAACATTTAAAATTTTAACATTTAACAAAATTAAAAGTAGCTTATTTGCTTTTTAATGTGCAAATATAAAAGTAAACATCCAGTGCAAATCTTAATATTCTGGAATAGTATAAGCATTTCAAAAGTAAAAGTATTGCTTATTTTGCTTTAAAATGTGCAAAAATAAAGATAAACATCCAATACAAAAAAGTGCAAAACGGAAATATTCTGTAACAAGTGTAAACATTTCAACAAAAGTAAAAGTATTGCTTATTTGCTAAAATGTGCAAAAATAAAGCTAAACATCCAATACAAAAAAGTGTACAGTGTAAACATTTCAACAAAAGTAAAAGTATTGCTTATTTTGCTTAATAACACAACAATGATAGTATGATTAAAGTGAAAGTTAATTGTTCGTTTGTACATAGTATATGTAACTGTTAATGTTGTAAAAGGTATTTGCACAACTAATTAACGTTAGCGTTTGTGACACGTCTTGTGCCGTGGGGTTCTTTCAGGACCGACAGACTGAATGCCAGACGGCTTTGCCAGGTTTACAATCTTTTAATTTTACACAAAGTCTTTTCTCTTCCAACTGCGCGGATCGCGCACCTGGGCACGATTGCGGCGTCGCTCCCGGCGCGCCCCGCCTCGCCGCTCGCTCGCTCGCCGCCGCCGCCTCTCCACAGCGTTAAAGAGGAGCGCGTCTTTGTAAACACTGAACAGGCACGCCAAACGCGCCTCTCAGAGCGAAACGGTGCTTTAGTTTATGAATTTACAACGCAGATACAAATGACACATTCATGTTTTTGTGTAATCATGACAACGTATACGCACGCGGACGATTGACTTGTTGATGGTGATGGCAAGAACGCTGTCGGGGGTTTTCTTTTCAAATGTTCGTTCATAGCCGTTGTGCTGCTATGATAGGCCATTTCCGCTCGACACAGTGTGCATACAACAACATTATTAGGCCGTTTATTGAAATACTCCCACACTTTTGACGACTTTTGGCGTGCTTTTTTCCCCTCGCTCGCATCGTCTGCTTTGCGCTCCGCCATGACAGTAAAGTAGAGTGACGTAAATATGCGACGCGCCGACGCACAAAAACGGCGTCGACGTATTTACGTAACCGATGACGTCGACTATGTCGACGCGTCGTTTCAGCCTTAGTATATGTCCATATTTTATTTTATATCGGCATAATTTTTGCTATACTCCTGTACGTCACAGCACAGTGACAGTTTTCCTATAATACATTGTGAAATGGGTGTAATTTAAAATGGGTGTAATTAATAAGCATATTGACACTTTTGCAAGAATATATACCGTAAATTCCGGACTATAAGCAGCTATTTTCTTCTTATGCTTTGAATCCTGCGGTTTATAAAACGGTGCGGCTAACGTATGGAATTTTCTTTGCCGAATCCCGTAACGCAAATAGTTTAAAAAAAAAAAACTAAACAAACAAAGGCGTGCTAGTGTTTGTGGTATCACCCCATCTTTTGGACGAGTTGGCTCACTGCAGGTGCTACAGTGCCATTTCATCTACTATTCGTCCATAGCGTTTCTTGGAAGTTCCACAATATTATTAAAACAATTCTTACTTACTAAACTGTCCCATGTGTCATGTCTAAAGGAGTGTTTTCATGTATATTTGTACGTGCTATCATAATGTAATCAAGCTAGCATTGTTTGCATTAGCTAATATGCTATCACATTTTCGAGTGTCTGTATTAGTATAATTAACTTACAATGGCATTATTTTTGTATTTGTTTAATGTTTCACTAATTTCCTCAGTAAATTCACTTAGACGTCACCGTGGAATTATTGAATCTGTTAAGCTGATTGGAGAGCTTTCTTCCGCAGCTACTCGGTCCATGACGTTGACTTCTGTTTTGTTTGATCGGCCGTTTTACTGCCGTGTAACATACACTGTTTGGAAACAATTAAGTATTTAAATCAACATTTACAAAACCTGTTTTGTGTAAAATAATTGATTTCACAACATATATATCTGCGGCTTACAGTTTGGTACAGCTAAAAAAAATGGAAGAATATTTTTTAAGTTAAAAAATGTTGGGGTTGGAAAATACGGTATATTTATTCCATTACACTGTTACAAAAATGTGAATGATTTAAACAAAATACAAAATTTATATAAATAATAAAGAATGTATTAGCCTGATATAACATCATCATTATCTTTGATTCAATTTAATTATTTTTATCTAATCCATCCATCCATCCATTTTCTACCGCTGATTCCCTTCGGGGTCGCGGGGGGCGCTGGAGCCTATCTCAGCTACAATCGGGCGGAAGGCGGGGTACACCCTGGACAAGTCGCCACCTCATCGCAGCCACCTTTTTATCTAATCTTCTATGCAAAGGCTGAGTTTTTTGGGGGGTTCAGCTATTGTATATATATACATCATTAGACTGTGTTTTAGTTATAAATGTGTATATATATATATATATATATATATATATATATATATATATATATATACAGTATATTCCCATTGTAGTGTAAGAAGTATTATAATACTACAAAGCTAGAGTTGCAATAAAGTTTTCGCCTCTTCAGAGGGCATGGTGGAGGTTACATTTAATAAGTCCGTTGGTTAAAATCTTTCACCTCTGACATCCATCCATCCATCCACTTATCCGATAAAAGTGCAGCTTTTAACGACAAAACCCCTTTCAAGTGCCCTGTCTAAATGAACGGCGATGTCATTGACACGCGACATAGGAAGTCATGCTACTTATGCTGTCAATGATATCTTTATTGAGCTGACAAAATAGCTCTGTCAATGCACTCTCTCTGATTAGCCCAGCTCCTCATTGACAATATGGACTATTGACTGAGAGCCATGAGAGTGTGAGCTCGTCATTGTGGCCGTAAATGAGGAAAGGTGTCTGCGCGGCATTGATCTCTGGGATTCCTGGCATCTTTTTTTTACATTCACACTCTTTGCTTTTCAAACGCTTGGATCTTTTGGTCTGCGTGAAGACGACATTTTCCCGAGTTGTAAGCGGGGACCTACCCGAAACAAGGACAGGAGGGCGGGCCTCTCCCATGACTTGGGCCCGGAAGGGCTCGGATTATGCTTACTTTTGTATTTTAATCACGACCAATAAAAGTGATGGACCTATCTATACTTATAGGTTGCCCCAGTCAGGATGAGTCATTGTTGCTAAAAACTTTATAAGACTGGCTTTAGTTTATGTAATAAAATGTTGGCCTGTATGACTGGCTTTGTTTTCACGCTCACATTTCACTTTGCGACGTGCAAATTTACAAGTGGATTGACGATATATATAAAATTGTCGTCTACTGTCCACCAGTCACTTGTCAACAGAGTACAAGCTACGAAGTTAACATGAGTGGCAGGTCATATTAACACAAAAGTGGAGCGGAAAAGCGCAAAGAAAAGGAAAAAAGACTGTCCCAAGCGAGGCAAGCATGCTGACTATCGAGCTAAGAGCTAGAGCTTTGTCGCTCCATAGCACAGACTTTGAAGGGCCTACGATATTCAAATTATTTCCTTTTTTTTCACCCCGTGTATCATACTTACTCATAAGTCATGAATGTACTTTACTTGTACACCATAGTGTAGTCTCAATACACACTCTCAAAAAAGGGATTTATAACAACTCCATTTAGTATCAGTAATCAATCAATCAATCAATCAAAGTTTATTTAAATAGCCCTTAATCACAGGTGTCTCAAAGGGCTGCAAAAGCCACAACGACATCCTCGGCTCAGATCCCACATCAGGGCAAGAAAAAAACTCAACCCATATGGGATACAATGAGAAACCTTGGAGGGGACCGCAGATATGGGGTTTACATGCCGCAGGAGTTCCTCTAATGTTATTTCATCAAAAAGAGAGGGACTATTTTGGAGGGCAATATCCGTCGTATATACATTCGTATTTGTGTTAATAGAACCTATTTGTAAACAGTAAACAGTCTTTGTTAAATAAAACAGTGAAATCTCCAAATCTGATAAAAAACAACTTTAATATAAACATACACCAATAATTATTTAAAAAAAACTTTACTTTGACTGATTGCCGGTGAGAAGTTTGCAATTTTGCTAAACCTAGACGTTGTGACTCAGTGAGCCGCCAAAGTATTAAAGGGGTTGTTTGCAACTTGCTCAAAGTTGCATATTTCAAACCAAACAATATACCAATAACACCACCTGCTAGCTTATGTTACAGTAATGGTTTAACAGAACATGGACTGTATTTATTTTTAAAATTTCGCTCAGATGTAATTACGTGAAAATACCCCAAGTTGAAGGCTTTTCTCAGCACATTTTTGGTGAAATCAAAAGAGATGAATTAGATTATTTAAAACAGATAATTTATTTTAATAGCTTGACAGCACTAGTTATGGATACGTCTTAATTTAGTATTCCAACAAGTCATATTAAACTGCAGTTTACTGCTTCTTGTCATGTTCCATATGAGTTTTCTGCCTTGTCTCTTATTTTGGTATTTACTGTTCCTGTTGTGCACCACCGCCTTCATACGTTTATGCGTATCCTGACTGGGGAAACCATATGTTGCTTCTCTGAAAAGATTGTGAGTTTTTAGATTACTACTAAGTAAACCTAACCTGATAGTCAAATAGCCGAATAGTCATTACACATAGTGACAGTGATGGCTGGGTGGAATATGGGCTACTTAAAGAGGCACAATTATGCAAAAACATATTTTCTTATCTATTGGCACCAGCTTTTGTGTATTTGGGATCCCCATAAGCCCCCCCCCCCAAAAAAAAACAATAAAAAAAAACGGATATATTTATTAAAAACATTTTGCCTTCTTTCAATCCTCAATAAGTTGTTTATTTTTCTCTCCCCTCTTGTTGTGGGGCAGACTGTCTCGTACATGCACATGCATGATAAAATCCTCTGCGATTGCCATTTCTAATAAACAGTACCTTATAGTTCAAACGTATATCCGTCAGTAGACTTCATCCTTTGCACCGGCGGTCATCTGGGGGTGTGGGGGGGTTACAGGGTTTCTCGTTGTTCCCATTAGGTTGAGTTTTTCCTTGCCCTGATGTGAACTCTGAGCCGAGGATGTTGTTGTGCAGCTCTTTGAGACATTTGTGATTAGGGGCTATATAAGTAAACTTTGATTGATTGATTGATTTATTTATTCAGCTTGACCATGGTCTGTACAACAAAATCTTTGCACCATTCGGAACAAAGCACCACCATAACATAAAGGATGTGATTTAAATTTAGAAAAAAACATAATATGACCCAATTCATGACCATAGAGGCCAAGAGCCAGCAATAATCATCAGAGTATATGGGGTCAATGATGTGGGGGCCGAATGGTAAACTGGTTCCAACAGACTAAGTGCTACCTGTCCTGCATGTCCTTGATGCAGTCAAGCTGACCCCAGCGACTTTGACATACCATAACTGATTACAGCCTTCCTCTTCCTCTTCACCCGAAGCAAGGTTTGGAAATTCCTTGGTTCACTTTGCATCACCTTTTTTTAGCTCACACAGGCAGCCAGTGTAGCCCAGGTTCATCCAAACTCACACACACAGCAATGCCAGCCGGCCCAAGTAGCGATACCAGCAGCTCAAGCTTGCCCAAGCTTGCCCAGCAGCCTTGCTCCCGCTTGCTCAAGCGGCCAGCCTGCCTAAGATAAGCTTGTTCTCTCTTAAACAAGCGCTTGTTTCATCTCCCGGCTTCCAAAAACCCCAGCCTAGACCAGTTCCAGCACCACGTCTCTACCTCCTCCTAGTCCTGTTGCCGCTCTATGCCTCGCCAAGCGTAGAGCTTTGGAGGAACTGTACGGAACAGATCAACGATCCTCCTCGAAATCTCCCTCCTCGGATCCCAGACTTCTACTCTGGCTGATCCTGTTGAAGCCGCCTGTCGAAAAGCTCTTTTTCTTTCGGCCAGGAAATAATTCTGGAATCTGCCTCTTGACGGGGGGATGCTGCTACTGGTTGCTGTGCGACTGGGGATCCACAGCTCCTTCCAGCAAAGCCGCAGCCTGTCTCATTACTTGTGAAGTCGTTGTCTGCTGTCCCTCCGGTGAGGCTGCCATTGGTTTTTCTCAGCAGGGCCATCACCTGCATCTGTTTCGGTGGGTCTTCTCCAGACACCACCACCTGCTTTGCTAGTGGTAGGTCCTTTTCAGACACCACCACCCACTTCGCTCCCGGTTTATCATCTCTAGATGACATCACCTGCTACGCTTCCAATGAGTTTTCTCCAGATGCCAAAATCTTCTGGTTGATTGGGTCCTCTCCAAACGTCATCACCTTGTTTTGTTTCCAGTGAGTCTTTCCATGACGTCATCGCCTCCTCTCTTGGCGGATCTCCCGCAACTTCCACGCCGGTAGACAAAGCGCCCTTCAGGTGCACGATCTCCACACAGACTGACTACGAAAAGCCATACCCTGAGGCCTCAGACTCATGGCAGTTTTTATCTGATGCAGCGTTGCCAGGCCCAAGATCGCCCACTACGTAGCCAGAAAGAGTGTCTGGCTGGCACACACACGCCCTCTGCGTTGCAAGCCGCAAGAGCACCAATAGCAGCAATGGCCTATACCTGGGCGTAATCCTCCTTTGCTACTGGAACATCTATCATGTGCATATCCATCTTCCACTTGCTACCTGACTCTTTCCCGCTGGCTGTTTGCCATCCTGGTCTAAGATCAGTTCCTAACATTACATTTTCTTATTTTCTGTTTTGTCTCTTGTTTTTGGGATTTCCTCTTCCTGTATGGGCGGCAGCGTGGCTCGGTTGGTAGAGCGGGCGTGCCAGCAACTTGAGGGTTCCAGGTTTCGAGCCCTGCTTCCGCTATCTTAGTTACTTCCGTTGTGTCCTTGGGCAAGATACTTTACCCACCTGCTCCCAGTGCCACCCACACTGGTTTAAATGTAACTTAAATAATGGGTTTTTACTGTGTAACGCGCTTTAGGTCACCAGACAAAAGTTCTATATTAATATAATTCTCTTCACTTCACTCATGGTGGTGAGTGGTTGGTGTTCAGCTGCGACTCACTGGCAGTTAATTATTTAGGGCAGCTTGGAACCTCTGTTAGTTGCCAGGTCATTGACTCGTTTTGTTGCGTACGTTTGTTGGTGCCTCTCCTAGTTTGTGCATTTTTTGGTGCTCCATGGACTTTCGCTGATTCCTACCTTTTTGTCATGCCACTGCATTTGTCAACAAACTTCTGTAGTTTTTGCTACTTTGTAGTTTTGTGTAGTGTGCTACGACTATTGAGCACATCTTTGTCTTAATTGAGACTTAACAGCACCTGCTACAACAGTATATCATTGCACCACCCCATGAAGAGCATAAAGTAACACTTATTTGCATTTGCTAACCAACATTTGATCAAATTGTATCTGCATACACAATTAGAAAAAAAAAGGAATGTTATATAAAATACATTCATTGTTGTAGATGTCTTGTATCTACAGTATTAGTGTTTTTATAGATGCATTTCATTCATGTTTTCATCCATTTTTTATGCTCGTTGTCGCAACACACCTCTTTTCTTGTTAGATGCACTTTGATATATTTTAATTAGAGGGGCCCTATCATGCAAAATCAACTTTTCTTACCCATTGGTAACTGCTGTTGTGTATTTGGGATCTGCATAAATCCCAAGAATTTGAAATCAAAGAAAATCTTGCCTCCCTGCCTACTTCTTCCAAACAGTCCGTTTAGAATGTGCACAATTGGTGATGTCACAAATTGTTCACACAGTCAGCGGATTATCCATATATTGTATAAATGTACCCAAACTATCTTGCACGCATCAGCCATTTTTATTTTTTGTGACAAGCATCTGTAGTTTAGACAACAACAAGAAGGAAAATGCTGTCATTGGTTGTATTACCCAACACAGGACACTACTCAAACATCCAGTCTCATTTGAAGAAGTCATAGGTGCCTGGCTAACTTTTTTGTTTCGCGGCGATGCAATTTGCCTTCCATTGTGAAGAAATCTCTCTTCGTGTGTGGAAACCACTTCGAAGACTCTTGCTTCACCAAGACAGATTTTCACAGAAGCAATTTTTTTAACTGCGGAGTCTGTGTCTTCTGTTTATGGCAATGGAGGAGACAATTAAATGGTAAGTAATAACAGTAGGGTACAAATGTGTAGCAATTTTATCCCGAGTTGTTGTATAGCTACCTTAGCTTTCTAATGTAAGACAATAGCATCACCATCTTTCGGCAAAACAAAAAAATGCCTTTCTTATAAACTGCTGGTACTTTGTTTGGCAATGAAGCCGCACCGCTTGAAGGATTGTCAGCGCATTAAACATGAGTATTATTATGGTGTGTGTATAAGGTAAGACATATTATCTGGCGTTTTGTTTCACAATATTATGCAAAAGCAACTTTTCTTACCTTCTGGTACCTGCTGATCTGTATTTGGGATCTGCATAAATCCTGAACAATTGCGCGCATCCGCATTTGTAGTTTGTGCCGACACCGTGGTCAATGAGCTTCTTCTTTTTCTCTATCTTCTTGTTATGGGACATTCATCCTTTGCCGTTGCCATTTCTAGTATAAAGTAGTGCAACGTTCTTACGTATATATGTCAGTAAACTCGCCATGAAAGCGCTAAAACATACCGCTGTAGTGAGTTTACATTATTCACCCACGGAACTTTAGTTATTAGAGAGTTCCGATTGGACGGTTTTTACGGGACACATTTCCAGTGTTGTTGTTTCTGGATGAGGAGATGCTGCTCTGTTATTGATTTAAGTAAAGTCTGAATGTCATTAAAACAGTTAGCTCCATCTTTTGGCACTTATTAAACTCCCGTTCTTGCACGCTACACCGCTACAACAAAGATGACTGGGAGAAGACGCTACCGAAGGTGAGCCTCGTAAATAAGACCGCCCACAAAACGGTGTATCCGGACGCGACTGTCAGAAAGCGGCTTGAAGATGATCTGTAAAACATAATCCATGCAACATTTTGACCAAAGAACCACCATTACATGTTATGTAGACCACAAGGAAGTGTTTTACATTTAAGAAAAAAATTATAATAATATGACCCCTTTAATGCGCCCTATAATCCGGTCCACCTAATATATGAAGACTATTCTTCGGCAGCGCGCCTTATAATCCGGTGCGCCCTATGGTCCGAAAAATACGGTAGGTCTGTAAAACAAAATCTTTGCATATTTTTCACCAAAGAACCACCTTTACATGTTATGTAGACCACAAGGAAGTGTTTTAAGCCTTTAAGCTTTAAGCCTTTGCAAATGTTAGGCCATCAACTAATGTACCAGTATCACAGAAGCCTCAAGCATTCCTCCTGTACCCTCCACCTCAAAGGAGCCCTGTGAGTTTCTCGTAATATCGTTGTTGTCTCTCCAGATGACTATACTGGTGGTGTTATTTAAATTATTATTTAAACATATGTAGTAACTTGCCAATGGAGGGGGGCGCCCTATAACATTTTGCCTCGGGCGCCCCATTGGGTAAGGATAACACTGAATACAATTATCCCTATCGTATTAATGTTTTAACTTAGACTGTAATCGTTTGCTATAAAACATTTAGTCACTATAAAGTGCTTTTTTTGCCCCATTTAAAGCATGCAGCAATGTGTTTCACCTTTTTACGGTTTTCCTTACCTTTTTGTAAACAAATTGGATGATATATTTCAGGCTGAAGTGATTTTAAAACATTGTTTGAAAAATACATAGAGTATATAATACAGCAGTTGTGGGGAAGCTGGGGACATTCAAAGGATCTCTTAAAGGTTAATGAGATGACTTGCTGGCATTGTGTGTCTGGAGCTCGTTATGTTGGCTTTTATCCAACAACCTTCATAATGACTGTCATATAAAGTGTTTACATCTTGCTCATTGGATGCTTTATTTCTACAGTAAATGCAACTTGGCACTCAAACAGTCTGATGGAGGCTTAAAAAATATTTATCGTCGTTTAGTTAACATCTGAATGTGTGCTTATGAAATTTACTGTATGGCTGTGATATTTCTCCTTCCGCGGCGTAAAATCAATAACTTTTAAATAACCCGGAGTCTCGTTCCGCATTGTTCATTCTGCGCCTGCGAGCGTTTGAAGGGCCCCTCGGCCGAGTGAGAGTCGTTCATCCAAATATTTTAGACAGCCACCAAATTCGCTCATATGAAATTGCATATCAAACGCTCGTTATCGACTGTTATGGTGTTTCGTCATTTATTTCCACAAGTGGAATCAAATTCTGGAGTTGGGCCAGACTGCTATTACTCTGCGAGTTGTGTCGGAGGACGGACAGGGAAAATATGTTTATTTGCATTTTGTGATCTGCTGAGTGGGTAAATAGACCAGGAGCCACAGAGGTCAGTGGTGTGCATGCCAGAGATGGGCCTGAAGACGCAACCGTGACTGGAGGTCTTAAAGATGTTATTAATGGTCATGGACACACAGAAACACACAGAAACACACACACACACACACACACACACACACACACACACACACAGACACAGACACACATTCATTTTGCGATGCTTAAGTCAGGAGTAAGCCTTTTTCTCTCTGTTCTGTCACAAGTGATGGAGCGCAGAGAGCAGAAGAGAGTGACTTTATAATCCCTGTTGTATTTATACTGTCACCCTACTGACTTCTCTACGTCTCCCTGAACTCGTCCCTCTAACCCCACACTTCTTTTCCTGCCCAGATAGTTTGAATGTTAACTTTTTCACTACTTTGCCCCCCTTTGGCCTTTTCAATTAATGCGAGGCTAGTCAGCTATATGGGGTCAAAAAAATAGTCTATTTCTGTGCATTAACAATTTAGGTAACACTTTAGTATGGGGAACATATTCACCATTAATTAGTTGCTTATTAAAGTAACAACGACTTAATTTAGAGTTGGATACTAGGGGAACATATAAGGGTTAGGGTTAGGGTTACTAAAAAGCAATAATTCTGAGGTTATTGAGGGAAGACTCTTGGTTAATGGCTTACTGGTTGTATAATAAGGCCATGCAGAATAAGGCATTAATAAGTACTTAATAATGACTAATTAAGAGCCAATATGTTACAAATTTGCATGTTAATAAGCAACTAATTAATGGTGAATATGTGTTCCCCATACCAAAGTGTTACCACAATTTATAACAACAATGTTCGCTGTCTACTCAATCTGATAGACTATTCTGTTATTCATAATCTGTTGTTTCATCAGATGCTGTAAAAGCATTTAATAGAGTGAATTGGAATTTTCTTCTAGCTACTCTCCAGAAACTTGGATTTGGAGACTCATTTATAGCATGGATCAAGGTCCTATATAGTTTCCCTAAAGCTTTGGTTAGAACGAACAACCAAATCTCTCCAAGGTTTCATTTTATGAGGGGCATGTCATTTGCCACCCTCTTTGCCCCAAAATGTCTCTGTCAAACACGAGAAAAGTGAATTTAACCCTTTTGAATAGTTTTTATCTCCGTTTCTTACCGTTTGTTGAGTTAGCACTGGATTGATACATGGACATGACAAAGGAGGTATTTGATACCTAGAAGAGTTTACATGTGTTTTTTGTTCAATCCCAGAAAGACTGTGATTTAAAGTTCAATCCTGGCTTTGTAGATACATTGAGACGTAATGAACTAAAGTTCATTGTGTTTTTGAAGCTGCACTAATTTCCTCAGAATTTTCAACACATTTGAAGTGTTTTGTCCTGAGGATTATTTTGTGATTTGTACGTTTTCATAATGTGCTTGTTCTATTTTTGGCAAAAGTAAAAAAAAAAAAACAACAACAACCTGGAGTTGTCTTTATTTTTAAGTTATCTCGCCATGATTGTATGATTACGGCCCACTTGGGAATAGATTTTCCTCAATGCGGCCCTTAAGCTAAAATGAGTTTGACACCCCTGGTTTAAATAAAGATTAGGTGAAATACAAAAAGGACTTCAAATTTGTCCTTTCACACTCCTCTATATAGGTAATTATTTTATTGGATTTTGAACATAATTATTGTTTCAAGCGGTAGAAAATGGATGGATGGGACTGATAGTCTTATTGTTATTGTAATACAATATTTATTTGTAATTTTTATGGGGCGGCATGGCTCAGACGGTATAGCGGCCGTGCCAGGACCTCGAGGGTTCTTGGTTTGAATCCAGCTTCCACCGTCCTAGTCATGGCCTTGGACAAGACACTCCACCCACCTTGCTCCTGATAGGTTGTGGTTAGCGCTTTGCAAGCCAGCTTCCTCCAATAGGTGAATGTGATGTATGAACTGAACTGAACTGATATCAAATAACTGAATTTGATTAGGACAATGCATATTGAGCAACATACGGGCAAAGCATGACAGTATATATGCCAGAATTAGCTACAATAGCTACCTGTATATTTCACCATAAAAACAGACACACATCTACAGACTATTATACATACCGTACCTATATTACAAGAGGACTTACAATAAATATTGGCGATACAAATCTGATCATAAAATGATCAACGGAGCGTGCACATTGCACATGGGTACAAGACCGGTTTGTCTTTAACCACTGTTGTACTCAATAGTTGACACGGTTCCTAATATGAGCTGGTAGTGTGCCTCTAATAGAGACAACCATTTGACTACATTTAGTGCTACGTTGTTGGATGTTACAATCGCTTCTAATGTAAAGCACTTTAGGTATCGTAAAGCGCTGAATAAATACAGACCATTTATAAATCATTTATTTTATATAATAATACTTTTTTTATAAACTTGTTTTCCCTAAAGCTGTATTTTCTAGAGATGTCCAATAATGGCTTTTTTGCCGATATCCAATATTCCGATATTGTCCAACTCGGTAGGGGGTAGCAGGGGTGTATATTGTAGCGTCCCGGAAGAGTTAGTGCTGCAAGGGGTTCTGGGTATTTGTTCTGTTGTGTTTATGTTGTGTTACGGTGCGGATGTTCTCCCGAAATGTGTTTGTCATTCTTGTTTGGTGTGGGTTCACAGTGTGGCGCATATTTGTAACAGTGTTAAAGTTGTTTATACGGCCACCCTCCGTGTGACCTGTATGGCTGTTGACCAAGTACGCCTTGCTTTCACTTGTGTGTGTGAAAAGCCGTAGATATTATGTGATTGGGCCGGCACGCAAAGGCAGTGCCTTTAAGGTTTATTGGCGCTCTGTACTTCTCCCTACGTCCGTGTACACAGCGGCGTTTTAAAAAGTCATACATTTTACTTTTTGACACCGATACCGATAATTTTGAAACTGATACGGATAATTTCCGATATTACATTTTAAAGCATTTATCGGCCGATAATATCGGCAGTCCGATATTATCGGACATCCCTACCAGAGACAAAACTAGCGACTTTTTCCAGTGTTGTTGGAGGCTTTTCTTGTGTCTTGGAGACTCTCCCGGGCTCCAAAGCACCCACAGGCAGTCAGTCTGCCGCGCAAGCAGAGCGGAGATCCTCACCACTCAAAGTCCAGACTGCAAATTAAATGCGCATGCGCAAATTTGTTTTCGCCTTGGTTTCAAGAGCAAGATTTAAGTATGAATACTTCTTCACTGTCATGTCAAGCTAAAAAAAATTCACTGCAACGTCCCAATACCGTTGTTCATGTTAATGAGCCAGTCATTCGATGAGAAGATGTCACAACCCTCCAGGTTTTTTAATCAAATTTGATTCTTTAATTTTTTAATTAATTTATAATATAACGAAAACCTAAGAATGAACATAAGAAAGCTTTGATCATACTTTTTATTTATAGTATTTGGCCACCCATCGAAATGATCAGAATCAGGTGTCCTAATCACTTGGCCACAGGTCTACAAAATCAAGCACTTAGGCATGGACACTGTTTCTACAAACATTTGTGTAAGAATGGGCCGCTTTCAGGAGCTCAGTGATTTCTAGCGTGGAATTGTCCTCAGATGCCACCTGTGCAACAAATCCAGTCGTGGAATTTCCTTGCTCCTAAATATTCTGGGTTTGGAGGTTGCCAGGAGAACGGTACATTTCGGACTGCATTGTGGCGAGTGTGAAATTTGGTGGAGGAGGAATTATGGTGTGGGGTTGTTTTTCAGGAGTTGGGCTTGGCCTCTTAGTTCCAGTGAAAGGAACTTTGAATGCTGCAGGATACCAAAACATTTGGGACAATTCCATGCTCCCAACCTTGTGAGAACAGTTTGGAGCGGGCCCCTTCCTCTTCCAACATGACTGTGCACCAGTGCACAAAGCAAGGTCCATAAAGACATGGATGACAGAGTCTTGTGTGGACGAACTTGACTGGCCTGCACAGAGTCCTGACCTGAACCCGATAGAACACATTTGGGATGAATTAGAACGGAGACTGAAAGCCAGGCCTTCTCGACAAACATCAGTGTGTGACCTCACCAATGCGCTTTTAAAAGAATGGTCGAAAATTCCTTTAAACACACTTCGCAACCTTGTGGGCAGCCTTCCCAGAAGAGTTGAAGCTGTAATAGCTGCAAAAGGTGGACCGACATCATATTGAACCCTATGGGTTAGGAATGGGATGGCACTTCAAGTTCATATGTGAGTCAAGGCAGGTGGCAAAATACTTTTGGCAATATAGTGTATCTCATAAAGCATCCATTGCAATCAATTATGCAAATGAGGTGATGACGTCATCTTGCGACTTTTTGCAACTTTTAGGACAGCCAATAGCTACTTTCCTTACTGAACAACACCGGCAGTAAAATGATCATTGTTGTCTGCACGCATCATGAAGTCATCACAGTTTAGTGGTAGCGACAGCTGACAGCATGTGTTTTATGACGTGCTGTTCCTGTCATATTGTTTTTTAATCCGACAGCGTTGCAATGCTTCACAGGACTATAAACAACTTGTAAATGCTGATAAGGTTGCCAACAACACGTCTCCTTTTGACGTACAGTAAATTTATATACAGCCAATTTTCACCAGCTCTTTGTACAATCTTTGCCCTTTTACTCCCATTTTGTTCCCGTTATTTCATCCCCTTACATGCTCGCAAATTGGATGGCAACCTTTGCATATTGGCTTTGACAGGACGAGGTCGGGGGAGTCAATCACAGCAGCATGGTGTGTGTGTGTGTGTGTGTGTGTGTGTGTGTGTGTGTGTGTGTGTGTGTGTGTGTGTGTGTGTTTACAGCAGAACATAGTGCTGTCATAAACACCAGACAAGACACAAATGCTCCCACTGATCCCTGAGCACCACACCCAGCACCAGCACTTTATTGTACGAGGCGGCAGATTTACACATCTGGAGAGTAACGGGCGAGCAAGCACTTAAATTTGGGCATGGGCGGTGGAAGGGGCCGTGGCCCTCCCTCGTTAACTTTAATAAAATAGCCCTTCAGTCGATACCCAGCGCAGTAAAACTCCTGCATGTGACACTACCGAGCTCCACTTCCACTGTATATCTCCAAATTTTACCTCCAAACGCAGACAGATACGCAGCCTGGTTATTTACAAGCAGTTGTTTCCAAGATTTAGCCCAGTGTGATCCGTCTGCAGGTTCATATATATACTGTATGGATACTGTACCAATGTTTTTTTTATTGAGCTCCTTAAGGGCACTGACAACTGACTGAGATTTGTATGTTTGCATTTGGGCTCGTGGAACGTCTTCAGTCTTACACAGTCCATTCTAGAAGAGTGTTATTAACTCTACAGGTGATATCTAAAGCCATAACATACCATTCTGATCCGCCATACCAGTGTTAAAAAAACAACACTGTTGATAATTGAACAGAAAATCAGTTGCTTCAAAAAAAAGACTCGCTTGTATATATATACAGTAAAAACACATATACTGTAAAAACACACCCATCTACAGTAAAAACACATACATAATACTGCAAAAACACATTTATACAGTAAAAACACACATATATACAGTAAAAACACATACATAATACTGCAAAAACACACATTTATACAGTAAAAACACACATATATACAGTAAAAACACATATACAGTAAAAACACACAGAGTAGAAACACACACATAATACTGCAAAAACACATACAGTAAAAACACACATATATACAGTAAAAACACATATACAGTAATAACACACTTGTATATTGTAAAAACACACACATACAGTAAAAACACACACATATACTGTAGAAACGCACACATACTGTAAAAACACACACATATACTGTAAAAACACACACATACACAGTAAAACACATGTAATACTGCAAAAACACATATATACAGTAAAATCACACATAAAATAAAAACAGAAACACCTACAGTAAAAACACACATATATACAGTAATAACGCACGTACAGTATATACTGTAAAAACACACACATTTACAGTAAAAACACACACATATACTGTAAAAACACACACATATACAGTAAAACACACACATACTACTGCAAAACACACATATATACAGTAAAAATACATGTATACAGTAAAAACACATACAGTAAAAACACACACATATACTGTAAAAACACACATATACAGTAAAACACACATACTACTGCAAAACACTAATATATACAGTAAAAATACATGTATACAGTAAAAACACATACAGTAAAACACACACATAATACTGTAAAAACACACATATATACAGTAAAAACACATGTATAGTAAAAACAGAAACATATACAGTAAAGACACACACATTTACAGTAAAGGCACACACATATATACAGTAAAATTACACACATTTATTGTAAAAACACACACATACACAGTAAAAACGCACACACACATATATACAGTATAAACACACATGTACAGTATAAACACACACATATACAGTAAAACACATATATACTGTAAAAACACACACATGTTCTGTAAAAACACACACATATTCTGTAAAACATACACATACTGTAAAAACACACACATATACACTGGAAAAACACACATATATACAGTAAAAATACACACATATACTGTAAAAAAAACACATATATACAGTAAAAACACACACATACTGTAAAAACACACACATATTCTGTTAAAACACACAAATATACTGTAAAATCACACACATATACTTTAAAAACACAGCTTGATGTAATAAATACTCCTTACTTTCTTGCGCACATTCCGTTATTGTCATTGTTATCATTGTCTGCTTTATGCTTTATGGTTTTATTTGTCACGAATGACGGCCAAGACAGGACAGAGACGTGTGTACCACTTTGCCATCTCACTCATCTGTATCTTGTCAAAGGCCAATACTGCAGATATTAAACATGGATTTACTTTGGAGTAGTCACTATTCCGATTGTGCAGTAGTTTACAACCCTTGGAAATGATGGAATCGCTAGTCTTGGCGCTATGTTCATTCTGTTGGTTAATTTTGTAGAAAACCAATCAGATAACAGACATAACACAAAACTATAGTCAACTATAGGTAACTTTCTGTCTTTAAGAAACACTGAAATAAATCAAAAATATATAGTGTGGTAGTCAGTAACAGTTTAATTTTAAGATCCAGCAGAGTGAAAAAATATGTAATCATTCCAAACATTTCCATTTCTAAAGCTAACACATGTATCAGATTAAATCTGTTCATTAGTCTGCAGTTAAAAAAGGACTTTTCGCACCTTGGAGAACTGTTGCACCAGGTGGATTGATATGAATCATGGCTCCAACACGGGATGCCAATTGAAACAAAGCAGAGGACTATCAAACGTCTTCAAGAAGGTAAATTGTCACGCAATGTTACAAAATATGTTGATTATTCAGTCAGTTGTGTCTAAAATCTGGACCAGGTACAGACAGCATGGGTAGGTTGTAAAAGGCAAGCATAATGGTAGACCAAGGAAATAATGTGAAAACAAATGAAGAACCGTCTGTGACCGAACTGTACGAAGCCATCTAAAGGAAATGGGGTTTAAATACAGAAACAACTTAAAGAAAGCCGTCATTAAAAAATAAAAAGAAAAAAAACAAGGTTACAATGGGCTGAGGAAAAACAATTGTAGATTATGGATGAGTGGATTAAAGTCATATTCAGTGATGAATCACAAATCTGTATCGGGCAAGGTGATGATGCCGGAACTTTTGTTTGGTGCTGTTGCAATGAGATTTATGTCGACGACTGCCTGAAATAAAATGTCAGTTTCCCCAGTTATTGATGATATGTGGCTGAATTTCAGGTAATGGCACTGGGTAGATGGCTGTCAGTATGTCTTCAATAAATGCAAATTGACATAACATTGACATTTAAAAGGTTGTTTGGGGATAATGACATCATTTTCGAGATGATAATGCATCTTGCCTGAGAGCAAAAACTGTTAAAAAAAACAACTATCCTTGAAGAAAGATTCATAAGTAGTACACAATTAGTCTGGAATTTGAACAAAATGGACACCAACCTGCAAAGCTGATCTGACAACAGTAATTAGAAAAAGTTGGAGCAAGATTGATGAAGAGTACAGTTTGTCACTTGTTAAGTCCACGTCTCAGAGACTGCAAGCTGTTATAAAAGCCAAAGTTGGTGCAACAAAGTACTGGTGGTGTGTTGTAGAGATTTTTTGTTTGTCTTTCATGATTTTGTAATGTTTTTTCCTCAAAACTAGGTGATTTTATCATTTTCACTGTGCTTGATCTAATAATGAGACCTTTGCTGACAATTTACTTTTATTTTTATGTTTCTTTGGCCCCGTTTACACTAAGCCAGATAAGGTTATCCAGGGTAAATCACACCTAACTTTAGACGTGTCCACACACAACAATGCCACCGTTTAAGACCCCCTGCCCTCTCCGTCCGCCGGCGCAACACGGCCTAGTACACATGCGGGGAAAAATGCGCACGTCATAGTCACCATTTTCCGTAGTTTTCCCGCGACGGCCAAGTAATACAAAGCACACGCTACCTTTTTTATCACATCCACGGTAGCCCACATTCTCGTTGACTCTCTTTCGACAAATGGACGAAGTTTTTCGCAAAGTAGAATCACAGCTGACCTGGACATTGGAAAGTTCTCTTGCCTTCTGAGAAGTGTTGTATCTTAAATAGCTGCAATCGCTTTCTGTACATGTAGAAGGAGAAACACGGCATGTCTGGATGACTCGCTTTCATATTTCCAGTGTTTACCTCTGAGTTACGAAACCGCTTTATTATGAAGCTGTCTGTGGCACGTTCTTTCTGACGTCACTTCCTGTGTGGGGCGCGGTCTTTCTGGCGTCACTTCCTCTCCGAACTCAGTTTGTAAACGATTCAAGAAATACACAGTGCACTTAGCCGCGTAAAAATGTGTTTGAAGAGGGTGACCTTAAACGGACGGGGCTTAGGCTAAATAATTATTCGTTTAACGACTTAGTGTAGACATGGCCTTAAAGCCAGAAATGTGAAGTGAAGTGAATTTATATAGCGCTTTTCTCAAGTGACTCAAAGCGCTTTACATTGTGAAACCCAATATCTAAGATACATTTTTAAACCAGTGTGGGAGGCACTGGGAGCAGGTGGGCAAAGTGTCTTGCTCAAGGACACAACGGCAGTGACTAGGATGGCGGAAGCAGGGATCGAACCTGCAACCCTGCAGTTGCTGGCACGGCCGCTCTACCAACCGAGCTATACCGCCCCAAATGTGCCATTTGAAATGACAATAGATTTGTGTCATGTCTGTCATCTACTTTTTTTGACAAATTAAACAACTGAATGAACATTCTCCAAGACTGGCGATGCCATCATTTCTGCCAGGGGTTGTGGCTTATTTTCTAAATAGCCATTTTTGTCTAAATAGCCGGAAATACTGGTACCAATGTGGCTTGTCTACAGTCAAGCATGGTGATGGTGGCAGCATCATGATCTGGGGCTGTGCATGAGTGCTGCTTACACTAGAGAAGTGTGGTTCATTGACTACTATTTAATGATATGTTGGTAAATATAAGAGAGGACACAATAAAATTGTAATGACATTTGAAGATGAGCTAAGATAAATCCCATGGTTCTACTACCTTACAGCGAGCTACGTTCATTTTGACTCAAATTGAGGTTACTCAATATGGTTTCGTGCTCTATTTTCTAAATGTCTTACTGATTCATTCATGAGATAATTAGCTAGCTGCTCTAAAATGCCACAATAAGACGATAAACCATGACTTCATCAGACAGAACTAAATAGTAACAATGCTCAGATTTGTGAGCTTTAAAACCACATCCACATTTCCCACACAGCTGTATTTATGCACCTTGCAAATACGACCTAAAAAAACCCACACATTTCTTCATCAGATAAGAGCCTGAAGCTTTATGGAGTTTAATATACGGACACAGGCTGCACATGTGAAAGTGTTGAGCGATGCAGCAGGCTTGGCTGATTAAAAAAAATATAGAGATGTGATGCAATCTACATTTTTATTAAGATGTTGAAAGACTAAACAGTACATCTGGGATTCTTATCTGTGGACAACACAAGGGCTAATCTGTACACACACATAAAAAGAAAAGATGGCAGGAGTTAAGGTCGGCGACGACATGATGAGACACGAGGGACAAAGTCCAAATATGCAAACCAGCACACATAGGCCACTCAGTCCTTCTCAAATAGTGTGGCGATTCGGGGTGGGTGGACCTCGTGAAACATGCTTTTTGTTCCGTACCGGAATACGATAAAAAGTATGTAGCCCTTTGCTTCACTGTAACCACAGTAGGAGACGAGGAAAAGTCGATGTGTTGTTTCCTTTAATGTTAATAAACTTACAATGTTAGGTATGGTTATATACATTTAGACCAATTTTGACTATTTATAATCAGGTGGACAGTTCTATTATTCTTTATATTTTCTTCTTCCTGGGAGAGCGTAACAGAAAATAATTGGGAAGCACTGAGTTAGACCCAGATACATGTGGATAACCTGTTTTCAGAATATTACCTTCGTATAAGTCAGTGGTCCCCAAATGTTTTGACTCGGGGGGCCACATTGGGTTAAAAGAACAGGCTATCTATTTGTACATACATACATACATACATACATATATATATATATATATATATATATATATATATATATATATATACAAGCATACTTGCCAACCCTCCCGATTTTCCCGGTAGACTCACGAATTTCAGTGCCCCTCCCGAAAATCTCCCGGGGCAACCATTCTCACGAATTTCTCCCGATTTCCACCAATATTGGGGGCGTGCCTTAAAGGCACTGCCTTTAGCGTCCTCTCTCACCTGAAAAGGAGACTATTATATATGTCTCCGTTATCCATAGGTTTATCTATAACCCATAAAGTAGGCAGGCACGGAGCTATTTCTCAGCGTGTGTTTATTCCAGCCGGCACGTTAATACACTGACACACAACATCCGGATTCCCATCATGCATTGCTTCAAAACTACGGCAAGTAGTAATACACAAAAACATAACAGAGACGAAGCAGAAGAACGAAGAAGAGACATGGCGACGACGAGTAAGAAGAAGAAGTACACTCGCAAGTTCCAAAATGATTGGAAAACATAATTTCAGTTCATCCAGGACAGCTCAAAGGGGAATGGGTATGCTGCCTGCAAATTTTGTAGATCAGACTTCTCCATTGAACATGGTGGCCGAACGGATATACTCTTTCATGAACGAATTATTTATATATATATATATATATATATATATATATATATATATATATATATATATAAGAAATACTTGAAAATATATACACCCCCCTTTAGTACCCCCCGCCCCCTATATATATATATATATATATATATAAGAAATACTTGAAAATATATACACCCCCCTTTAGGACCCCCCGCCCCCTCCAATCTACCAAATTCGGAGGTCTCAAGGTTGGCAAGTATGTATACAAGGGTTGTAATTGGGGGTAAATCACCAAAAATGATCCCCGGGCGCGGCCACCGCTGCTGCCCACTGCTCCCCTCACCTCCCAGGGGGTGATCAAGGGTGATGGGTCAAATGCAGAGAATAATTTCGCCACACCTAGTGTGTGTGTGACAATCATTGGTACTTTAACTTTAACTTATTATTTATTTATATATATATATATATATATATATCAGTGTTTCCCACACATTCATTTATTTGTGGCGGCCCGCCACGAAAGAATTACGTCCGCCACAAATGGATTGTTCGGCTTGTGACTCGCTCGACCGCTCATAAAAGCAATGGGACTGTCTGTGAATGTTGCTTGTAGTTACACCTCCGGTGCAGTAGGTGGCGGTAACTCCGCCAATAGCACTTAATTCACCTGGTGGGCCAGAAGAAGAAGAAGAAGAAGAGGGACGGATGGACGGACGGGATCAAAATATTCGCCGGCTACTTTTCATAATGATGGCGCTTCCTACGTTTCTACCTCAAACATCCAAAATCTGCTGAAAGCCTTGATCCAGGATGCCATGGGGAAAAAAAAACTTAAATGGTGCCTTTTAGCGATAGTTAGCAGCTTGGTGGCTCATAGCCGGCTAGCTAACGCTTGCTAGCGTGGTAGCATTGCTTCATTTTTACAGGTGTTATAGGTAGATAGTAGTGATGGGTCCGGCAACACCGATGCATCGGCGCATGCGTCGAGCTCATAGAGCGAAACCCTGTGTCGGTGCGGTACCGCTTTTAGAAAGTCACGTGACCGATCATGAGCTGTTTTGGTCACGTGACCAATACACGAACTGTGTCGCACTGACGCCTCCTCTGTGCCCTGTGAGCGGGTCTTTTCTACAGCCGGAGAAATAATAACTAAGAAGAGAAAGCGTCTAAAATTGAATACGTTGGAAAAACTGTTTTTAAAAAAAAAAAAAAATGTGTAAAAAAAAAAATAATAATAATTTCCAGGTCCACAAGCATCCTCATTCACAACACGTTCTCTTAGATTTCCATGTTATGATACATGTTCACATTATTTATTGACTGTATCTAAAAAAGACAAAACATATATTTTTATTTAAATGAAGTTATGAAATAATCCTAAATGAAATACAATGACTTGGTTTATATTATTGTATATACTAGGTCAGTGGTTCTCAACCTTTTTTTCAGTGATGTACCCCCTGTGAATTTTTTTTAAATTCAAGTACCCCCTAATCAGAGCAAAGCATTTTTGGTTGAAAAAAAAAGATGAAGTAAAATACAGCACTATGTCATCAGTTTCTGATTTATTAAATTGTATAACAGTGCAAAATATTGCTCATTTGTAGTGGTCTTTCTTGAACTATTTGGAAAAAAAGATATAAAAATAGCTAAAAACTTGTTGAAAAATAAACAAGTGATTCAATTATAAATAAAGATTTCTACACCTAGAAGTAATAATCAACTTAAAGTGCCCTCTTTGGGGATTGTATTAGAGCTCCATCTGGATTCATGAACTTAATTCTAAACATTTCTTCACAAAAAAAAAAAATCTTTAACATCAATATTTATGGAACATGTCCACAAAAAATCTAGCTGTCAACACTGAATATTGCAATCACTAATTGTTCAAATCTGTATATAAATATGTACATAAAATGTTGTAATTATATTCCAACTCCGCGTTCTTCTTGGTCATCGCCGCCGCCGCCACCCCCCACCCCCCGACCACACCACCACAAATAGATGCCTGTCCTGTGGGAAACACTGTATATATATATACATATATATATATATATATATATATATATATATATATATATATATATATATTTAAAACAATATGTCACAACTCAAGTTATTGAAAAAATGCCAACATGGCACTGCCATATTTATTATTGAAGTCACAAAGTGCATTATTTTTTTTAACATGCCTCAAAACAGCAGCTTGGAATTTGGGACATGCTCTCCCAGAGAGAGCATGAGGAGGTTGAGGTGGGCGGGGTTGGGGGGGGTCGGGGTTAAGGTGTGTGGGGGGGGGGGATAGCGGGGGGTGTATATTGTAGCATCCCGGAAGAGTTCGTGCTGCAAGGGTTTCTGGGTATTTGTTCTGTTGTGTTTATGTTGTGTTACGGTGCGGATGTTCTCCCAAAATGTGTTTGTCATTCTTGTTTGGTGTGGGTTCTCAGTGTGGCGCATATTTGTAACAGTGTTAAAGTTGTTTATACGGCCACCCTCAGTGTGACCTGTATGGCTGTTGACCACGTATGCATTGCATTCACTTGTGTGTGTGAAAAGTCGTAGATATTATGTGACTGGGCCGGCACGCAAAAGAAGTGCCTTTAAGGATTATTGGCGCTCTGTACCTCTCCCTACGTCCGTGTACACAGCGGCGTTTTAAAAAGTCATAAATTTTACTTTTTGAAACCGATACTGATAATTTTCAAACCGATACCGATAATTTCCGATATTACATTTTAAAGCATTTATCGGCCGATAGTATCAGCAGTCCGATATTATCGGACATCCCTACTTATATCTGTCAGTAAACTCGCCATGAAAGCGCTAAAACATACCGGTGTAGTGAGTTTACATTATTCACCCAAGGAACTTTAGTTATTAGAGAGTTCCGGTCAGACGGCGTTTCACGGGACATATTGCTGGCCTTGTTATTGCACTAGTGAGCTACGGATGAGGAGATGCTTCTCCGTTATTGATTTAAGTAAAGTCTGATTGTCATTAAAACAGTTAGCTCCATCTTTTGACACTTCTTCCACACCCGTCCTTGCACGCTACACCGCTACAACGAAGATGAAGGAGAACAGACGCTGCCAAAGGTGAGCCACGTAAATAATACCGCCCACAAAACGGCGCATCCTGAAGCGACTGTCAGAAAGCGGATTGAAGATGATCTGTAAAACATAATCTATGCAACATTTTGACCAAAGAACCACCATTACATGTTATGTAGACCACAAGGAAGTGTTTTCAATTTAGAAAAAAAGAATAATATTAATTCGGTGCGCCTTTTGTATGAAAATAAACCTGACTAGACCCGCTCATCGGCAGTGCGCCCTATGGTCCGGAAAATATGGTATTTGATTCAAAAAGTCTTAAAGACACAATCAAGCAGCAAGTGAAAGCTGAGTGAATATAAACAGATATAAAAAGTCATTGAATATAAAAGATTGTAATCAAAGTATTAAAAAATATGGTTTTATTCAGTGTTGGGTCACTTTGTCCAACTACTATTTTGCACCAGGAAATGTAACCATGCTTGCACATAATGACTTTAATGACAAAATACAAAATCTTTGCAAAAGTAGTTTTTTACACTTCATTCACATGTTGATGGTAGTATTATAAACCTATAGTGGTGGTGTAAAAAGGCAAAATCATCACTGTCTGGACCTAACTGTAAGCGTAACCACAAATGTTACTATAGAGTGAGCTCAAAGATGGAGGGAAGGATTGTTTGGGGCTCAAAAATAATTAACAAAGTGGGTACAGATGGAAGAGGCAGATGGTTCCATTTGTGATGGGCAGCCCAGGGCCGCCGTGGTGCTTTATGGGTGATGGATATTAGTCCATGGAGCCCAGGGCCCTTCCTGAGGATTGTGGCATAATGTCAGTCACATGCTGAGCGAGGACAGCTTTAACATGTGATCCCTTAATTGGCCCGATTACAATTCAGTGAGAGTAATTTGAGCTGTTCCCTGTGTCCGAGAGTGGGAGGGAGGGAGGATCGATCACCTGGCCGACACTCAAACAATAACTTATTTATTTGAAGGAAACAAACTCAGAATGACACATCGGCACCAATCTAATTGTGTGACTAATGTAGAAAGCATGCAGGTCACTGTGGGCAAGCCTCTGATTCACCATCACAGAGGTAATACAATTTGAATGTTCCATGGGTTAAATCTGGGTAGGAGAGATGGGAAAACGGCAACAATAACAGGAAACATAAGGGAATCGCTGTATACGTGGCAACTGAGGCCAAGACAAACATGGTCTGTAGTCCAACATACTTGGGCTAAATGGGGAAAAAGGAGCAGATTCTTTTCTTTGCAGCCTCTTCAAACGTCTACAGACAAAAAACCCAATGTGGAGTAGGGTTGTCCCGATACCAATAATATGGTACCGGTACCAAAATGTATATCGATACTTTTGGATACTTTTCAAAATGAAAGGAACTACAAAAATGTTTAATATTTGCTTTATTTTAACAGTAAATCTTACAATACAATAAACATATGTATATACATATATATATATATATACATTTTTCCATATTATATATAGTCTGGGGGCAGCACGGTGGAACATGGGATAGTGCATGTGCCTCACAATACGAATGACTAGTCAGCCACGGATGAGGAGATGAATAGTCCTGAGTTCAATCCCGGGCTCGGGATCTTACTGCGTGGCAGTGCGTGCATTGCGCAGTCGAGTGATGAACGGGTCCTGCAAAACTAATAATAAAGCAACCAGATTGTCACAAATTGGTAGCCTCGAATTCTGACCTGAAATCGGAGATTAGCAGACCTATTGCCGGTGAAGGGTGTTACCTCCGACGAATACATTGACCCTAAAGGGAACGTCTGCCCTGTGCTCCTCGACAACGGTCTGCACCGGAGCAGAACAGCAGGACAGGTGTAACAACTACATTAGTACCTGTCACTCTTTATAACACCTTGTGCAGATCTGAATGCTTATTATTTAAATGTTTACCTAAGTTTGAAGCAAAGGTGGTAATACTAATCGCCACAATTGGCGAGGCGTGTTTTAAAGCAAAACTTGAACTTGCTTGTTTAAAGCGTCTGCGATGAGGTGGCGACTTGTCCGGGGTGTACCCCGCCTTCCGCCCGATTGTAGTTGGGATGGGCTCAAGCGCCCCCCGCGACCCCGAAGGGAATAAGCGGTAGAAAATGGATGGATGGATGTTTAAAGCGTCACTTTTATCGTTAGTTTTGAAGCCCAAATACCTCCATATTGCACTTCACGCACCCTCTTTATTAACAAGTACAATTTTAGTTTTTTGCCATTGTTCCTCTCCAATATGTTATTGTTTGTATGCACTTTGTGCGTTTTGCCTCGGCTCTGTAGTCACCGCCGCACAGCGGCGTTCAGATGAAAGAATGGTACTGGTACTTTTCAAAGGCAGTATAGTACCGATTTTCAATCAATTAGTATACTGGTACTTTGTTAGTATCGGTATACCGTACAACCCTAATCTGGATATTATTTAGAAAATATAGAAACAAGGCTGAAAAACTTAATCAAACAACTTATGTCTTATGTTTACCTTAAAATATATTCTTTAAACTCATGCAGACCCATCTCGGCAATTGCCATGGAGACCCAACATCATCTACTTAGAAGTCTATATTATGGGTGCATAAATCCCCTCACCTACCAAAACATACGCCATTAATAAAAACATTTTTTTGTAGTATTTGTACTATAACAGCTTCACAATTATGTTGCTATGACAATCTCATATTCCCTACTCGGAGTCATCTGGAATGTAGGTGGACCAGACAGGAAACCTCTAGTGTTGTGTTAGAATTGGCATTAGTGCTTAGTGTGCAGTGCCTTACCGCATACTAAAAATAACAAATATATACATATATATATATTCATTAAAAGTTGCAGAATATTGTATGTATGGTGTTAAATATACAGGATTGTCTCAGAAAATTAGAATATTGTGATAAAGTCCTTTATTTTCTGTAATGCAACTAAAAACATGAAAATGTCATACATTCTGGATTCATTACACATCAACTGAAATATTGCAAGCCTTTTATTATTTTAATATTGCTGATTATGGCATACAGCTTAAGAAAACTCAAAAATCCTATCTCAAAAAATTTGAATATTTCCTCAGACCAAGTTAAAAAAAAAAGATTTATAACAGCAAAACAAAATCAAACATTTGAAAATGTCAATTAATGCACTCAGTACTTGGTTGGGAATCCTTTTGCACGGATTACTGCATCAATGCGGCGTGGCATGGAGGCAATCAGCCTGTGGCATTGCTGAGGTGTTATGGATGCCCAGGATGCTTCAATAGCGGCCTTTAGCTCATTTGCATTATTGGGTCTGGTGTCTTTCAGCTTCTTCTTCACAATACCCCACACATTCTCTATGGGGTTCAGGTCAGGGGAGTTGGCTGGCCAATCGAGGACAGTAATGCCATGGTCAGTACACCAGTTACTGGTGGTTTTGGCACTGTGGGCAGGGCCCAGATCATGCTGGAAAATTAAATCATCATCTCCATAGAGCTGTAAAAAACACATACAATCTGATATATATATATATATATTTATATATATATATATATATATATATATATATATATATATATATATATATATATATATGTAGGGCAGCACGGTGGCAGAGGGGTTAGTGCGTCTGCCTCACAATACGAAGGTCCTGAGTAGTCGTGAGTTCAATCCCGGCCTCGGGATCTTTCTGTGTGGAGTTTGCATGTTCTCCCCGTGACTGCGTGGGTTCCCTCCGGGTACTCCGGCTTCCTCCCACCTCCAAAGACATGCACCTGGGGATAAGTTGATTGGCAACACTAAATTGGCCCTAGTGTGTGAATGTGAGTGTGAATGTTGTCTGTCTATCTGTGTTGGCCCTGCGATGAGGTGGCGACTTGTCCAGGGTGTACCCCGCCTTCCGCCCGATTGTAGCTGAGATAGGCTCCAGCACCCCCCGCGACCCCGAAGGGAATAAGCGGTAGAAAATGGATGGATATATATATATATATATATATATATATGTATGTATGTATGTATGTATGTATGTATATATATATATATATATATATATATATATATATATATATATATATATATATATATATATATATATATATATACTTTTTCTGCAGAACTTTGTTGTAAAAATCTGACTTAGATAACCTGTATGTCACTCAAAAACGCAGATTCCAACCATTGGAATACTTTCTCTAGTTCAAGATTAATCTGGAAACGGCACTGCACATCATATTGGCGGCTACAGTTTCAATGTTTAAAAGTTAAAAAAAAAATAATTTGGAAATGCCTGGCAAACTGGATTGGAAAATCTATCTTGCACAGGTCTGTATTAAACCATATCCAATTGGATTTCCAATCTGCAAAGTATGTACAATTTACTGTCTAAACATCCACAAAATGCCACAATTTCAGATGACAATTTTGAATATTCTGCAACCTCGAGAGGGACAAGCGGTACAAAATGGATGGATCGATCGATGGATGCTCCGAATGTCTTTGGCAATTTCCATAGATTCATCGTGGGAACTCGTCTTAGTGTACGCATATCAGTAGATCAGTAATACCGGAAATACGCAAACATTGGAAAGAGATGTGCTGTTGTAAGGCAAGAACACGTGTTTTATTTTTAATCCTTTCAAAATCGAAAAAAATATTTTTTGAAAGTCCGTTAACAATTGAGCCAATAGGGACTCGTGTATTCCACCCACTAAGCCCTCTAAATAACCACCAACAATACTCCATGTACATGATGTGACCTGAATATTAACCAAGTATTAGCAATATTGTTATTATAAGCGCTAACACGGGCAAACTATTGTTGATAACAGAGAGCGAACTAGTGAACTCTAGTGCTGCATATACTGTAAATCATGCCTCTCACCTGGATAGTAGGCGGATTTAGCCATAAATCGAGAAGTTTTCATCTGCGAGATTCAACTTTTATCCGGAGATGGAGAAAAAGACACGACAAGACCGAAAAGCAAACATCTGCTGCTAGTTCTTTTTATAACCCTTGGCGTGAATTATGATTAATCATTACTCTAAGCGTGAAATAAGAGCATCCTATCAGTCGGCATCCCAATTAGAACAGTCATTGTACAGTAAGTGATTGCTTTTTATGTTCGTAGTTTGTATTTCTTGTTTCGCACTTAACAAAACCGCATGATGCTTAGTCACTATGCTTCCTTGCACTAAATTAGTCACATTTTTCAAATAGTTTTTATTTCTGTATTTTCACACCTATGTGTGAAGTTTAAATGTCCACGCACACTCTCTAATGCGACTATTGGTGTGCCTCCCGCACACTGGGGGGCGCTTATTTAATTTTAAAAGTATTTATTTTCCGATTGACTTAAGACGTCACACTAGGTGTCTGTGGCTTCTAACAAGGTAACAGCTTAGCTCTGTTGTGATGTCCGTTGTAATATTGGCCCAAATTACAAATATTACGTCTCTGATGGCTATGCTGATGTTAAATAGCAGACAGAATCAGAATCAGAAGTACTTTATTAATCTCCTAGGGGAAATTAAGATTTTCAGCACAATCCCACAAAAAACGGCATTAAAGACATTAAAAGAGCAGCACCATGCATTGACAAGCCACCAAACAAAAACATAATTTCAACACCCATATACACTGTGGTGGACTCTGCGGTGTTCCACGCCATCGTCTGCTGGGGTGGGTGGAGCATTGCCAGAGACAGGAGCAGACCCAACAAAGCAACCAAGGGAGCCGACTCCACCCTCGGTCGCCCACTAACTCTCGGCCAATGTCCAGTCTGCATGGATGCGCGAGGATGCATCTAACGAGACCGAGGTGTCCGATAACTGATCATTCAGCCAAGACACTGTGAAGCTTGTCCGTCCTGGCGCTCAGCGCATCTCCTCCAGCCTCTCCAAACGGACTCTGGTGTGGCACAGACCCAGCAGCTGGAAGTCTCTGCAGAGAGTGGTGAGGGCGGCGGAAAAGATCATCAGGACTCCTCTTCCTCCTATCCAGGAAATCGCAAAAAGCCACTGCCTGAACAGGGCTCAGAAAATCTGTAGAGACTCCTCCCACCCCCACCAAGGACTGTTTTCACTGCTGGACTCCAGAAAGAGGTTCCGCAGCCTCCGTAGCAGAACCACCAGGTTCTGTAACAGCTTCTTCCCTCAGGCCATAAGACTCTTGAACGCATCATAATCCCCCAAAAACGGATTAACTCGCTGGAATATAAAGCCAATATAACATACCTCCATAAACGTGGATGCATATGCAAAAGTGCAATATATTTACCTGTACAGTAATCTATTTATTTATATCTGCACCTTATTGCTCTTTTATCCTGCACTACAACGAGCTAATGCGAAGATATTTTGTTCTTATCTGTACTGTAAAGTTCAAATTTGAATGACAATAAAAGGAAGTCTAAGTCTATTGTTAATCAATGTACGCTTTAATATTTGCCTTGTAATTTACCTGCTTTGTTCTCTTTCATCTCACTCATATTTTGTTTGGGAGTCAGAATTACATTTCCTTCATTACCTTCTTAAATAAAGCTGTTTCTTTTTTCTCCAATTGATGCACTTTAAATGTTATGTTATCTAACAGTCTCCTCTTCATTACAATCGTCGCCTACATTTTTATTGAATGGCATTTACTATCGGGTTGTATCCCGCACTTTGAGACCGGCGCATGCGCGATACAAACTTTTACTTGAAAGTTGTCTCAATCTTTGAAACTGTAAAATATCGGGCAACATCTGTGGGCCATTCATGTTCTAATATGTTCTGCAGAGTAATTATCATTATGGACTTTTTTTAAATGTGCGAACAAAAAAAAAAAAACACAACCTGGTACCGTTTTTTTCCTTAATAAATATATATAATTCCCCACATTCCGGAGGGGAAGTTAAAAGAGCTTCGAGTGACAGATCTTTGGAAATGTCACCCAAGAAAATGTCTCATGATGCCCAGATAATCAGAACCAGAGGGAATGTCGGAATGTGTGTTTGCCATAAGTGTGTGTTTGCTCTAAGTGTGTGTGTGTGTGTGTGTGTGTGTGCAAGCTTTGCGACAGGCTTGCATCGGGGTTAAATGTAAAATGTTTATGTCCTCCCCACCGGGGTTGTTTTTATTGCCTACGTTGGTTTGTTGCTCTGCCTGTATTGGCCAGTCTTTTTACAAGAGGGCTCAAACTACCGCAGTGTCTTCTGGTAAACTTTTTGGAGCATGCGCCAAATTACGATACAACATACCAGGACTTACAAGTGCAACTTGTAGCCTATTGTGTTAACACAGAAGGATGTTTTGAGGCATAGGCGCCGATCCTGTGGGTGCTTCGAGGCCCGAGCAACCACGTACACATGGAATTGAAGGAAACTTCCAATATTTAAAATCATTTTTGAAAAATCATTCTTGTTATTGTCACTTTTGTGGCCAATTTTATATGTTTTACATAATAATAAAGTCACATAACATATTATCTCTAATTAACTAAGTCTAACCAAGGTTTCATTGTGCCCGACACAATCATCAAGATTTTGAACGAGCAAATGAAGGGCATACTTAATCAGCAGCCATACATGTCACACTAAGGGTGGCAGTATGAACAATGCCAACACTGTCATAAACATGGGCCATATAGTGAAACCACACTAAACAACGACAAACACATTTTGGAAGAATATTTGCACCGCAACACAACATAAACATTACAGAACAAATTCCCAGAATTCCCTGCAGCACCAACTCTTCCGGGACGCTACAATATAAACAAACACCATTGGTGGATCTACACCTAACATCCACTGTAATGATACCAGGTACAATAGCGTATCTAGTCGATACTACTGTCATGAGCCGTGGTCCGGATCATGGTTTGTGTTTTCTGTTTGCTTTGGACTCCTGTCTAGTTCCTGTTTGTGCACCTCCTGAGTTTGTTTAGTCACCATGGTTACTTATGATTTTCACCTGCCTCTTGCGTTCGGGACGCTCACCTGTTGCTCATCAGAGACACTATTTAAGCCTGCCGTTTCCGGTCACTCGTCCTGGCTTCTTTGTTTGCTTTCCGCTACTGTCACGTAAGATTTGTCAGTTCATGATTCCAGTGCTAAGTTTTGCTTGTCTCCTAGCCTATGCTAAGCGTTAGCTTCCAGTGCGATTGGCACGCGTTTCCTTTGACTTGTTTTCTGTTTTTGGTGCTTCTTTGATTATTCAAAGAATAAAGTATGTTTCTACCTACATGTCCTGTCCGGAGTCGTCCGTTATTCATCTCGGGAGAACAACCCCGCAGTAAGCCGCAACCAAACCGTGACAACTACTATGATTTTTACAACACAAAATCTTCTTTCTTTTTTATTTTATTTATATTATGTTTATAAACTCAGGAAATATGTCCCTGGACACATGAGGACTTTGAATATGAGCCTGTAACGACTTGGTATCAGATTGATACCCACATTTGTGGTATCATCCAAAACTAATGTAAAGTATCAAACAACAGAAGAATAAGTGATTATTACATTTTAACAGAAGTGTCGATAGAACGTGTTAAAAGAGAAAGTAAGCAGATATTAACAGTAAATGAACAAGTAGATGAATAATTAATTTTCTACCACTTGTCCTTAATAATGTTGACAAAATAACAGAATGGAAAATGACACAATATGTTACTGCATACGTCAGCAGCTAAATTAGGAGCCTTTGTTTGTTTACTTACTAATAAAAGACAAGTTGTCTTGTACGTTCGCTATTTTATTTAAGGACAAAATTGCAATAAGAAACATGTTAAATGTACCGTAAGATTTTTTTGTTCAAATAAAGCCAATAATGAAATTTTTTGTGGTGCCCTTTATTTAGAAAAGTATCGAAATACTTTTGGTACCAAAATATTGGTATCGGGACAACACTAATACACACACACACTGAGCACCCACTGGCAGAAATGTAGATTGGCGCCTATGTTTTGAGGTATTTCGAGGTGTTGCTCGAATAATAAAAAAAAAAAAAAAGGGTTTTGAAAGGGTTTTCCGAGCCATAGTGACTCTTTCCCCATAAGCTACCCAGCAATTTGACTTAATCCATATTGACTGCTCTTCCATGACCTCACTCTAAAGGTTTCAGCCCTGAAGATTTACCTAGAGACAGCCAATCTAAACAACCTGATTTAACCTTTTTCCTCCCCCAGTACGAGCAGCGAGACAAAAAGAGTAAGGTAGCTGTGGGCAGGTAGATGGTGGAACTGTGCCAGAGCGCTTTTGTGTGTGTGACTAAAGCTTTTCACTATCGGCCTTTGACATGATTGACGGTACAAAGAGGTAAAGTCGGAGATAAAGTAAATCTCCGGAGCCGAGTCATAAAACTCCCCAGACGTTACCAAGCGCGCACGCAGGCCACCTTGTATTTCATCAGCGGGCTTTGATTGAAGAGCGAAGGGGCGGAGCTTGTGAAGTCGGCTATACTGACACAATTATTGGGATACAGCAATAAAGTGTCTCCTTGCCTGCAGACAACGTGGTTATTGTCGGTGTATGTACATATGCAAATACATGTTTACTCCTTATACAGTACCGTGTGTATATATGTGTGTTGGTTGCACCACCAGCCGGGACAATTCCCTCCATGGCATTCCTTAATTAATGGTTTGCCTTCGGCGCCACTGTGTAGAAAGCTGCGATCTGTCTGCTTCTCCTGCAGCTTCTGCTCCGTGCAGACAATATGCTCCATTGACGCACATGCACGCACCAACAGGTGTGCATAAATTTCCACAATGGGGGAAATTCTCCACTTAATGGGACCACCTGCTTGCATTATACGAGAAATAGAGGACAGACGTAACAGTCCGTATACTATCCCATACAATGCATACTGTACATAGTATTCATTAGGGCTGTACGGTATAGCGGTATTAGTAAAGTACCGCGATACTAATGAATCATCGATGATACTATACCGCCTCTTCCCATGAAATGTCATGGGAAGAGGCGGTATAGTATCATTTACGAGCAGAGGAGCATGTTCGGCAGCGTACAATTACAGAGTACTTTAAGGCCCCGTTTAGACTAAGCCGGATAAGGTTATCCAGGGTAAAGCCCACCTAACCTTATCTGTGTCCACACACAACAATACCACAGTTTAAGACCCCCTCACTCCCTCCGTCCGTCGGCGCAACGCGACCTAGTACGCATGCGCGGAAAATGCGCACGTCATAGTCACCTCCAGTGTTCCTTTGTGTGCAAGTTCTTAAATTTAACTAATCTGAACAATATCCAGTGTTGTGGTATTTCAATTAACTGTAATCCAGTGTGCTGTGGGGCCCTATTGTAGTGAATCACACCTGAGCCATCATAAATTAATCAAATCTTTATTAGACACGTAAACAATGTGATAAAGAACATTTTACATCAGTCAATCTAGGGATCTAGACATCTGGTCAGGACACTCCTCACTCTTTTGCCTTCACCTTCATTGTCCATTCCTTTTTGGTGACTTTATATACTCTGGACCTTGACGTTGAGTCCGTGACATACATGGTGGACAATAACTGATTCGCTGTTTTCCGTAGTCTTCCCTCGACGGCCAGGTAATACAAAGTTCACGCTAACTTTTTTATCACATCCACGGGAGCCCGCATTCTCGTTGTCTCTCTGTCGACAAATGGACAAAGTTTTTCGGTAAGTAGAATCACAGCTGACTTGGACATTGGAAAGTTCTCTTGCCGTCTGAGAAGTGTTGTATCCCAAATAGCTGCAATCACTTTCTCTTAAGGTATTCATGTGTGATTTCCACAATCGTCTATACAAACGGAAGGAGAAACACGGGCATGACTGGATGACTAGCCTTCATATTTTGTCAGGTACAAAACACTGATGACATCTATTAAACAGACAAGAAGCAAGGAATCATGCAGAGACAGAGTTCAATATGGCTCAATGAGGAGAGACGTTTGGGATTGCATGCTCAGTTACAATCTCCCACCACGCTCTGAGCTAACAGTCCCACGCGCTCCTCTATTTATTTGGGAGGTCCCTGGTTACATCTCTGAGGCCGTCTCTAAAAGGAGTGGCCACACATTTCATGCAAAGCAGCTTCCAGTACGCACAATACGTGACGGAATGTGCTGGGGCCTTCTGATTGCCTTGTCTCTGTTTCGTCTGCGTGCTGTCATCTTATCTTCGTTGAGTTCCTTGAAGTCCTTGGCTGTTAGCGGGCTAAAACAAAGATAACATCTGCGGTTGAGGCCACCCCTCAGACAAGAAGTTTTGTCCTTGCACAGATAGAAAAGTCTAACTTGAGCACAATGGCTAATAACTATAGCAACGGCCCTTAAGTATAAGAGTTGTGTGATAATATATACATAATTATTCTAACATATTTCTAGTGGTTACCTCCGAGTTACGAAACCGCTTTATTATGAAGCTGTGGCGCGTTCTTTCTGACGTCACTGTGTGGGGCGCGGTCTTTCTGGTGTCACTTCCTCTCTGAACTCAGTTTGTAAACGATCAATGAGTCCATACAAAGCTAAGAGCCGGAGATTCTAGAAATACACGGCGCACTTAGCCGTATAAAAAATTGTTTGAGGAGGGGAACCTTAAATGATAGTTTAGTGTGGCTGAAACGGGGCTTAGGCTAAATAATTATTTGTTTAAGGGGTTATCCGGCTTAGTGTTGACACAGCCTAAAGCAGACAAAGTGTGTAGACAGAAAAGGGAGAACGGACACATTCTGGCTTAAAAATGTACGAAAAGGTGAAACTATAACACTAAAACGCCGCTCTACAAGTGGTGCTTTAAACATGGCTAGCTCGCTAGAGGCTGACGTCCATCCGCAGTCGGCAGTGTTTTAGCTACTTCTGAATCACTAATCCTTGTCTCCATGGCGACAAACAAAGTACGTTTCTTACAAGTATCATCCCTGCAGGACGAGGAATAGCTAAACATGCTTCACTACACACCGTAGGATACAATACCTTATCGCTAACAGGCTCGCGCTCCTCAATGTAAACAAATTGCCGCTGGTGGATTTTCACATGACATCCACTGTACTGATATCAAGAATAAGAGCCGTACCTCGTCAATACTACTATGATTACATCGGTATTTTTTATAATCACAAAATCTTTTTTCCTTTTTAAAAAAAAATTACATTATGTTTATACACTCAGGAAATATGTCACTGGACACATGAGGACTTTGAATATGACCAATGTATGATCCTGTAACTACTTGGTATTGAATCAATACCCAAATTTGATATATTATCCAAAACTAATGTAAAGCATCCAAACAACAGAAGCATAAATGCTTATTACATTTTAACAGAAGTGTTGATGAAACATGTTAATACAAAAAGTAAGCAGATACTAACAGTAGATTAATAATGCATTTTTTACTGCTTGAACATCATAATTTTGACAAAATAAATGAATAAGAAATGACACAATATCTTATTGCATACGTCAGCAGCCATATTAGGAGCCTTTGCTTACTTACTACGAAAATATAAGTTGTCTTGTATGTTCACTAAATTTATTTAAGGACAAAACTGTTCTTCGATTGCAATAAGAAACATAACTTTATTAGACCGTAAGATTTGTTATTAAAATAAAGCCAAAAATGCCTTTTTTGTGGTCCAGTTAATTTAGAAAAGTATAGAAAATTATCGAAGTACATTACCGATACCGGTACCAAAATGTTGGTATCGGGACAACCCCAGTATTTATGGTACAAACTACAGGTGTTTCTTGGAGGCTCCTGGACCTCTGATTGGTTCATATTTTGAAACAATCGTGCCATTAGAAGTAATGTAGACAACAAAATAACCATGGCTATACTAAAACTGTATATGCAATGTTTCATGTAAGGATTTCTTAGCCTCTATTAAACAATACTAGAGTATGTCGAATGACAAAAGCATTATGATTGATGGACGTGCCTCATACTTTTAACATTTTTAATGGTCACACAAGTGTTGGTAAATAAATTCGCCCAATGCACGAACAACCGAATATTCTACCTTTAATTAAGAATAAAATGATTTCTCCTACATTTTGTCCGATCAGAGATGCTTAGTGTTTCAGCTTGTTTTGTCTTTCAATGACTATACAAACTGGCCTGTTGAGCTTTACCCTACTCACAGGGAACTTTTATTCAACAGTTGCCATTCAACATATACGGCACACTTCTCCCGGTGCGTCACTCTAAACCCTGCGGGTAGGAACACCACATTCCAATTCCTATTGCTACATGAGAACAACTTATTTTGTGCCCATTGTCCCTAACATTTCGGTGGGTGCCTGAAATGAAGCCCACAGGATTTGGCCTGCCGAGTCATTTCATTCGCCGAGGGGGGTTCCCCAAATTTATGAAATATTCATACTGACCTCGTTCAAGCTCAAAAATCAAGATCCTTCATGACTGCCTTGGACTTTAGTCTGTTTCCCTGTTTTCGGCACTATTTCCTTTCCAGCGCTCTGATTTTTAATCCCACTTCCTGTTTGCCTCCATTTGCCACCACTACCACTCTGTTCTGAGTGCTGGCACCCTCAATGGTCCTTGATTGGCAATCAGAAGACACACCTGTCCCAGGTTGTCAATTGTCAAAAGCCTCCTAAGTCAGCTTTGTCTGTAGGACGACACTGCCAGACTGTATATTAAATGCAATAGTCTCAACTAACTTACCGTATTTTTCGGAGTATAAGTCGTTCCGGAGTATAAGTCCCACCGGCCGAAAATGTATAATAAAGAAGGAAAAAAACATACATAAGTCGCACTGGGGTATAAGTCGCATTTTTTGGGGAAATTGATTTGATAAAACCCAACACCAAGAATAGATATTTGAAAGGCAATTCAAAATAAATAAAGAATAGTGAACAACAGGCTGAATAAGTGTACGTTATATGACGCATAAATAACCAACTGAGAACGTGCCTGGTATGTTAACGTAACATATTATGGTAAGAGTCATTCAAATAACTATAACATATAGAACATGCTATACGTTTACCAAACAATCTGTCACTCCTAATCGCTAAATCCCATGAAATCTTATACGTCTAGTCTCTTACGTGAATGAGCTAAATAATATTATTTGATATTTTACGGTAATGTGTTAATAATTTCACACATAAGTCGCTCCTGAGTATAAGTCGCACCCCCAGGCCAAACTATGAAATAAACTGTGACTTATAGTCCGAAAAATACGGTATATATGGCGATATGGAGCAAAATTGTCATTCATGGTGTTTTGCTATACCTCTAAAATCGCTGTGTTTGGAACGAGGCCCATTCACAAATGTTCACGTTGGCCTTTGGAAGCAAAATGTTTGCGCTATGTTTTTTTTGTTAGTTTTTTTTAACTGTACAGAGAGACTATTTAGCAGGCTTGCATTTCTGCAGACATGTCAATCAGGAATAACAATGAGAAACCACTTAGTCAAATCCCTTTTTTATGACATTTTTAAGGGCTGAAATAACATCCATCTATGTTGTACATTTTAATTTGCACTCCCCCGGCCCTACCTGTGCTCGTTCATTGTTTAACATCTTGCCATTGTTTGTTGGGCTGACAAAAACAATGACCCCCCCTAATCTCTCCCTTCGCCATCCTGCCCTCCTTAATCTGTCCTCTCCTATTCATTCATTGGGCTGTGATAAGGATGCAGCCTTTTTCAGGCTATGCAGTCATGACATGTACACATGACTGTGAATTACGTTTGTAGCGCCCCCTATGGGTTGTGCTCACAATGGCTTGGAAGACATGCCATCTTACAAAACCCACAACCAGTGAAGTTGGCACATTGTGTAATTAGTGAATAAAAACAGAATACAATTATTTGTAAATCCTTTTTAATTTATATTAAATTGAATAGACTGCAAAGACAAGATAGTTAATGTTCGAACTGAGAAACTAATTAATTTTTTTTGCAAACAATCATTAACTTAGAATTTAATGGCAGCAACACATTGCAAAAAAAGTTGGCACGGGGGCATTTTTACCACTGTGTTACATGGCCTTTCCTTTTAACAACACTCAGTTAACGTTTGGGAACTGAGGAGACCAACTTTTGATGCTTTTCAGGTGCAATTATTTCCCATTCTTGCTTGATGTACAGCTTAATTTGTTCAACAGTCCGGGGTCTCCGTTGTGGTATTTTACATTTAATAATTATGTAACAAGTGTCTTGGCATTGTTTTTCTGAAATAAGCAGGGGCGTCCATGACAACGTTGCTTGGATGGCAACTTATGTTGCTCCAAAACCTGTATGTACCTTTCAGCATTAATGGTGGCTTAACAGATGTGTAAGTTACCCATGCCTTGGGCACTAGTACACCCCCATACCATCGCAGATGCTGGCTTTTGAACTTTGCGCCTATAACAATCCAGATGGTTCTTTTCCTCTTTGTTTTGAAGGACAGGACGTCCACAGTTTCCAAAAACAATTTGAAATGTGGACTCGTCAGACCACAGAACACTTTTCCACTTTGCATCAGTGCATCTTAGATGAGCTCGGGCCCAGCGAAGACGGTGGCGTTTCTGGGTGTTGTTGATAAATGGCTTTCGCTTTGCATAGTAGAGTTTTAACTTGCACTTACAAATGTAGCGACGAACTGTAGTTACTGACAGTGGTTTTCTGAAGTGTTCCTGAGCCCATGTGGTGTTATCCTTTACACACTGATGTCGCTTTTTGATGCAGTACTGCCTGAGGGATCGAAATTCCATGTTATCATCGCTTACGTGCAGTGATTTCTCCAGATTCTCTGAACCTTTTGATGATATTACGGACCGTAGATGGTGAAATCCCTAAATTCCTTGCAATAGCTTGTTGAGAAATGTTGTTCTTAAACTGTTGGACAATTTGCTCACGCATTTGCTCACAAAGTGCTGACCCTCGCCCCATCCTTGCCCCATGGAAGCTGCTTTTATATCCAATCATGGCACCCACCTGTTCCCAATTAGCCTGTTCACAAGTGGGATGTTCCAAATAAGTGTTTGATGAGCATTCCTCAACTTTCTCAGTCTTTTTGGCCACTTGTTCCAGCTTTTTTAAAACACGTTGCAGGCATCAAATTCCAAAAGAGCTAATATTTGCAAAAAATAACGTTTTCCAGTTCGAACGTTAAGTATCTCGACCTGGTTGTGGAACTGTGGACCAGCTCTATACTCTCGGCAGGGTCCTTGAGGGTGCATGGGAGTTTGCCCAACCAGTCTACATGTGCTTTGTGGACTTGGAGAAGGCATTCGACCGTGTCCCTCGGGAAGTCCTGTGGGGAGTGCTCAGAGAGTATGGGGTATCGGACTGTCTGATTGTGGCGGTCCGCTCCCTGTACGATCAGTGTCAGAGCTTGGTTCGCATTGCCGGCAGTAAGTCAGACACGTTTCCAGTGAGGGTTGGACTCCGCCAAGGCTGCCCTTTGTCACCGATTCTGTTCATAACTTTTATGGACAGAATTTCTAGGCGCAGTCAAGGCGTTGAGGGGATCCGGTTTGGTGGCTGCAGGATTAGGTCTCTGCTTTTTGCAGATGATGTGGTCCTGATGGCTTCATCTGGCCAGGATCTTCAGCTCTCACTGGATCGGTTCGCAGCCGAGTGTGAAGCGACTGGGATGAGAATCAGCACCTCCAAATCCGAGTCCATGGTTCTCGCCCGGAAAAGGGTGGAGTGCCATATCCGGGTTGGGGAGGAGACCCTGCCCCAAGTGGAGGAGTTCAAGTACCTCGGAGTCTTGTTCACGAATGAACAAAACTCTTGTCTTTGCAGTCTATTCAATTGAATATAGGTTGAGAAAGATTTGCAAATTATTATATTCTGTTTTTATTTACGATTTACACAACGTGCCAATTTCACTGTTTTTGGATTTTGTACATTGGATACACATATTCTCAACATATTCTAATAATTAGGTGTATGTCTTGCTCAATGGCAGTCGTGTTTTTTAACCAGTTTTGCTGACATTTTACACACATGTGCTTGTCCGTCCTGTGAATGCTTGAACCAAACTGCAGGGTATTTTGTCCAACCATCTTTACAGTGGGTGGTTCGTAGAAAGCATAGAGCTGTGCGAGAAATTTCAAGTCATTCTGGGTTCGTAGAACAGGCAACAGAGTAGGGGCGCATGTTTTGACAAATTTTCAGCTTTTTGTGTGCACCGGTTCAGGGGTAGTAGAGTTACAACATTGGGTGTTGCTTTTTTATATGACTGTGCAGTATTCTGGCGTTGCACTGTACATTCTGCAAACTACAGAGCAGTAGTAAATCTTTTGTGGGTATTTCCTCATTCCTGTCTTTAGATATTTAGATATGTTTTTAATCTTACATTGCAATGCCCACATATGAAGGTAGCGTGACACACCAGCCACTTACCTGCATGTACACTGGAGTCAACCCGTAGACTGTGTGGAACACCCATAAAAAGAGAGCTGTCGCATCAGGGCTGCGGGACATTCCGGAGCCTCATGAGAACGTCTCCCAGCTGATTCTACTTAATTCTGCAAAAACAACATGTGGCATGTCTGATGTGACACTGTTTCACAGGCCCACATGAAATGTATCCAGTGCCATGTCAGTAATGAAACAGGCGATATATCTCCTGTCAGCTTGTGATTGCTCTACAAGGGAATACAGGGAGAGGAGCTGACAATGTGTGAAACTAGCGATTATAGCCATTCTATTAGATCGTGATATTGTTAGAGCTGGGGGATTTTGCAGAAAAATGTGGGAGTTTTTATGTGACCAAACAGGACGTGGCACCAGATCTATTCCTTTTTTTTTTTTGGTCAGTTAAAGCATTTGTGCGTTCATTTTATTGGCTAACAGGCCAGAAATAGTTCACATTAATAAACGTCTCTTTAAACTCAGCTTCGTTAGCCAAGAGGCTCGTTTTCATCTGTGTGAGAGCAGATGTTACAAAATCATCCTTTGAAGAGAAAAGCCAAGGTTCAAAGTCATTTGAAAAAATATGGTCTTCAAAGTTGTTTTAATTGAAAACATTATTGGTTGTTAGTGGGAAACAACGTGAAGTGATTTCCTGCAACATTTTTAAATACATGTTTGATTAAGGGTCTTTTTTTAATGAACCATTTCATACTCAATGCAGATTCTACATCGTCTTGAATTGGATGAATGGATGGATACACTTTATTCATCCCACAACGGGACAATTATGTGGTTGCAGTGGAGAAACAATAAGTCCACACAAATACAATAAAAACCACATTAAACCAAAAGGGAAACATTAAAGGACAAAACATTCATTAAAAGAGCAGAGAGCTGATGCAACCAGCTGTCACTTCAGCAGCGCCATTTCTGCATACAGCTACAAAATAATACATATTGCACCATACATAGACAATAAAACACAACAAAAACACAATTTCAACACCTACAGTACATACACCGTGGTGGCCTCTGCAGTGTTCCATGCCACCGTCTGCTCGGGTGGCGGGCTACACAGCCAGAGACAGGAACAGACCCAACAAAGCAACCAAGAGAGCCTACTCTGTCCTAGGCTGCCCACTAGCTCTCCATCTAGGGAGACCGAAATGTATGATACATGCGCACTCAGCCAGGGCTCAGTGAGGCCCATGCATCCCAAAGATCAACGCTAGCGCCGCAGCCTCGTCACTTCCACCGCATCTCCTCTGGTCTCTCCACGAGCACTTCAGTTCGTCAGAAAGCCAGCAGCTGGTCTCCGGTGCAAACATGGCCGTAGCCAAAAGGCTCCTCCGAGGTGGATCCAAAGGTTTACAAAAAAAGCACCGCAGAAGTCACAAAAATGCCACCCCTTGTTGCGCAGCACTGAAGGGGCCCGAACAAAAAGGCAAAAAACACATTAAAACAAGAGGGAAAAATCAAGAACATAAAAGGAGGCTACGCAGGAGCTCCTGCAACCAGCAGCCACTACAGTGGCGCTGTCTTGGGGGGGAAAAAATGCATAAATGCATTCATATTTGAAATAGTTATTCAATTTATTCTCGGTCCATATTCCAGCAAAGAATTAGTAAGAAATCATGCAAAAAGTTTTTGATCTATTTGCTTGTTCCTGAAATAGGGGTCTCCACTCTAATAGACTACATGCTCCAATAACTGATACTACCATGTGTTGCAGTCCATCCATCCATTTTCTACCGTTTGTCCCTTTTGGTGGATGTAATTTGAGGAGGTAAGGGGGAACATGTCTCCTGCACTTTTTCAAAAGCAGTTTTTGTCCCCTGCACTTTTTAACGTCCAAAAATAATCATATGCTATTGAATGGAGACAAGTCAGACACTAGCACCAGGTGGAAAACGGCCGCTCAAGCTGAAGCTTGTCCCTTTAGCCCAGGGCTTTTGAACTAAATTGTTGTGGGGCCACATTTCAAAAAAGCAAAATACCAAGGGGCCCACACTTTTCCCTTCACTATGATTTTTATTTTCTATAGTCCTGAGAACCAGCATCCACTGCAGTGGACATTTGATGTTTGTCTATATTGTTTTAGCGAGGTTGCCTCCACAGAGCAATATGACAAATAAATAAGTCAGACAAATAAAAAATCCAAAGTCTGGTGCACCACTCAAAGGTCAGTTCTGTTGTTGGTTAAGATTTGCGCTAAGGGAAAAGGAATGCAAATTGCAGCTAAAGGGTTTGCGATTCCCACTAGCGCATTGACTTCAAGGGAAACTGCACTTTGTTGTGTGTGATGTGCGATACCAATGACTTTCTTTCCGATCCGATATCAAGTAAAATTCAGGCTGGTCCTGCGGACATGGTCCGATTCCCAGCCAGTACATACAAGTCATAATGCTATCTTATTATTACCGTATTTTCCGGACCATAGGGCGCACCGGATTATAAGGCGCACTGCCGATGAGCGGGTGTAGTCAGGTTTATTTTCATACAAAAGGCGCATCGGATTATAGGGCGCATTAAGGGGGTCTTATTATTATTATTTTTTTCTAAATTGAAAGCACTTCCCTGATCATCTTCAAGTCACTTTCTGACAGTCGCTTCAGGATGTGCTGTTTTGTGGGCGGTCTTATTTACATGGCTCACCTTCGGCAGCGTCTTCTCCCCGTCATCTTTGTTGTAGCGGTGTAGCGTGCAAGGGCGGAAGTCGAAGAAGTGTCAAAAGATGGAGCTAACTGTTTTAATGACATTCAGACTTTACTCAAATCAATAACGAAGCAGCATCTTCTCATACGTGTCTCACTAGTGCAATAACAACGCTGGAAATGTGTCCCGTGAAAAAACGTTCGACCGGAACTCTCTAATAACTAAAGTTCCTTGGGTGAATAATGTATACTCACTATACGGGTATGTTTTAGCGCTTTCATGGCGAGTTTACTGACAGATATAAGTAAGAACTTTACACTACTTTATATTAGAAATGGCAACAGCGGAGGATGAATGTCCCATAACAAGAAGATTGACTACAAAGGCGGACGCGCACACATTTTCAGGACTTATGCAGATCCCAAATACACATCAATAGGTACCAAAAGGTAAGAAAAGTTGCTTTTGCATAATATTGCAAAACAAAACGCCAGATATTATGTCTTACCTTGTGTAATGTTCTATATCTTCAATGGAACATATCAAATTTTGGTGTTGTTTACTTGAGTCATATTTCAGTCTACACATATCTCTTATGTGTGACTGTCATCTACTGGTCACACTTATCATTTCACCATATATCAAATAGCTTCGAGGTCGGTAAGCACAACCAAAATTATTCCGTACATTAGGCGCACCGGGTTATAAGGCGCACTGTCGAATTTTGAGTACCGTATTTTTCGGAGTATAAGTCGCTCCGGAGTATAAGTCGCACCGGCCGAAAATGCATAATAAAAAAGGAAAAAAACATATATAAGTCGCACTGGAGTATAAGTCGCATTTTTTGGGGACATTTATTTGATAAAACCCAACACCAAGAACAGACATTTGAAAGGCAATTTAAAATAAATAATAGTGACCAACAGGCTGAATAAGTGTACGTTATATGAGGCATAAATAACCAACTGAGAACGTGCCTGGTATGTTAACGTAACATATTATGGTAAGAGTCATTCAAATAACTATAACATATAGAACATGCTATACGTTTACCAAACAATCTGTCACTCCTAATCGCTAAATCCCATGAAATCTTATATGTCTAGTCTCTTACGTGAATGAGATAAATAATATTTGATATTTTATGGTAATGTGTTAATAATTTCACACATAAGTCGCTCCTGAGTGTAAATTGCACCCCCGGCCAAACTATGAAAAAAACTGCGACTTATAGTCCGAAAAATACAATGAAAGGAAAGGATTTTAAGTGTGCCTTATAGTCCGAAAAATACGGCAATTATTTATTTTTAATTCTACTGATTTTTGTTATTTTGCGCATAAAAATAAACGATTGAACAATTTGTCTTCGTTTTATATTACTCCAAAACATGCATCAAATCCCTTCAAACCACGCCCGATTCAAGCCACGTAGGCAAGTCAGTTGTCGTCCTCCCCCCACAATTCTAAAATCCAAATTTCAGCCCTGGTCACAAAACATGCTATAAAAAGCCTACTTAGGTTTAACACCTTTTTCATAATGGATATATATATATATATAGAGCTTTACATACAAAAAGTGAGAAATATGCACACGGTCAATTCATAATTAACCATGTGAGGTAAATACATACATAGTAACTTCTTTTACACGATTCCCCGTCATTACCCCTGTGTTGGACTTCATGCTCGTCTCTCTCTGTCTGCCCTTGTCTCGCAGTGCAGGATCCCCCTGAGGCCGGCACTGGTGCACACATCCATTGGAGAGCTGTCATTGCAGCCTGTGTTCCTGACTCTCCTGTGTCAGGTGGTCTCATGTCCTGCCTGAGGCATGGAAGCACGAGAAGGTGGAGCTTGGTCAAAGATGATGCTGATACAGGTGAGACTAGCATACAGTATACTTCCCAGTAATGGGCACATCAAAACATGCTTGTGCACATTTGTATTGAAAAACATGTCTCCTTTCATCTCAGAATTTCCTTGTGATGTTGAGTTTGATTGACATTTAGGATGATGTACGTTTTTTGTTTTTTTTAACCACCGCTTCGATGTGACGCATGCCACAGAAATGGGTGATGTGAGGTTTCTTTGCACAACATATATTTAGAGTACTGAGGTTTCTTCCTCAGGGCTGACAGGCTTCTAAAAAAGCTATTTGGTCCTGCAATGGACTACATGGAGGTGGTGACTGCATACGTCAAATGGAATGTAAAGTGTTCTCTGGGTTCAAGTTTAACACTTTTAAGCCTTTTTCAGTGTAAATGTTCAAGATTGTATATGCAGAATTAAAGGTATTGCAATTTATGTTGTCATAAAAAAATAGACAATTACTATTTGCAAAAATGTGTGTTAAAAATATTCAGGGCTGCCCCAGGCTAAGTAAGGGCCATAAGCAGAAGTACACCATATTGCCAAAAGTATTTGGCAACCCATCCAAATGATCAGAATCAGGTGTCCTAATCACTTGGCTCGGGTGTATAAAATCTAGCACTTAGGCATGGAGACTGTTTCTACAAACATTTGTGAAAGAATGGGCCGCTCTCAGGAGTTCAGTGATTTCCAGCGTGGAACTGTCATAGGATGCCACCTGTGCAACAAATCCAGTTGTGAAATTTCTTCACTCCTATATATTCTGTTTTTGGAAGTTCCCAGGAGAACGGTACATTTCGGACTGCATTGTGCCGAATGTGAAATTTGGTGGAGGAGGAATTATGGTGTGGGGTTGTTTTTCAAGAGTTGGGCTTGGCCCCTTAGTTCCAGTGAAAGGAACTTTGAATGCTCCAGGATACCAAAAAAATTTGAACAATTCCATGCTCCCATGAATTAGAACGGAGGCTGAGAGTCAGGCCTTCTCGACCAACATCAGTGTGTGACCTCACCAAAGCGCTTTTGGAAGAATGGTCGACAACTCCTATAAACACACTCTGCAACCTTGTGGACAGCCTACCCAGAAGAGTTGAAGCTGTAATAGCTGCAAAAAGTGGACAGACATCATATTAAACCCTATGGGTTAGGAATGGAATGGCACTTCAAGTTCATATGTGAGTCAAGGCAGGTGGCCAAATACTTTTGGCAAATAGTGTATGTTTGGAGGTAACTCCCACTACCCATTACAAATGTTGTATCTTTTTGTAATTTTTATGTTTCATATGAAACTATTTTCATATGATTTTTATGTTTTTTTTTAATCAAACCTGAATTTAATTTGATGCATGTTTTCATTAAAACTAATTAATGGCAAATACATTATTACATATTTTGGGAGGGGGTAATTTATACACTAATTTATTTCTAAACATTCCAAAATTAACTGTAATTGGGATTTGAACTTAGTAACTCTGCCTCACAAGACAAGCACCAGCACTGTGCGCATAGGAGCCGGTGCAACTTCAGGGGTACGGAGCAGGAAGCAGCTTGTTTTTTTGTTGGTTTTTTTTTTTTACATAATTTTGTTTTCCTTTTTTATAATCATAATCATAATTATAAAATAATTAAACTATGAAATAGAAATATTCCATTCCATTCATTCAATTCGACAAAATCCAAGCACTACTGGAACCTGGAAAACATTCAGATACTTATAAAGCTCCCAATGTAACCAAGACTTGCCTTCAGCATCACAAGAGACATGAAGTAATATGTTCTTACATCCCAGTTTCTTTAGGCCTATTGGTTCTTCTATCACCAATAAATATATAATATCCAGTGAAAAAAAGTTGCTTTGACATGTTCCTATCTCTATGATGAATGTACAGGCTACCACATAAATCAATGACTATCTTGTGTTGGAAACTGTAATTAAAAATCAATTGGTTTCTTGCCTCACTTTTTTGATGAATAATGGAAAAAAAAACTAATAATTTATAAAACTAAATATTAATATTTGTTCATTAAACTGTGTTATACATGTATTTTCTGTATACACAGTGCAAGGATCTGTTATGATGAGGCTGCCGCTATAAACGTTCCAATCTGCTTAGTACGTATGCAAACTTTGTGCAGTGTGCTATGACCTGAGTGCACAGGATGAATACATCATAGAAACCAGACGAGGCAGAGCCAAGCATTTGTTTTCTCATTTTATGCGTAAGCGAGTGTCTGCAGCCTGTTTTAATGTGCAAGGAAGTCAGCAATCAGTGCATTTGGCTGTTGGGACGTGGCTATTTCTTTTTTGTCAGCAAACTTACCAATACAGTGGAACCTCAATTCATAAATATGTTGACCTGGAGACCTGACTTGGACTTTGACCCAACAGCATTTGGTATTACCAAGAAAAGCGCTTTAGAAATTTGATCTATTACTAATATGTTTGTACTAGGGTTGTACGGAATACTGGTATTAGTATAGTACCGCAATACTAATGAACCATATTGAATACTATACCGCCTCTAAAAAGTACCGGTCCACCATCCGCCCCGGACCCCCGTCGTCGCGTCGTGTCATTGCTGGTTTACGAGCAGAGGAGCGTGTTCGGTAGACAAAAAAAGGGAGAACGGACGCATTTTGGCTTAAAAACTAATGATAAAGGTGAAGTTATAACACTGAAACGTCCACCGGAAGAGGTGCTTTAAGACATGGCTAGCTAGCTAGCGGCTAAAGTCCAGCTCCAGTCGGCAGTGTTTTAGCTACTTCCAAATCACTAATAAAGTATGTTGGATGAGGAATAGCAGGATGATGAATAGCTAAACATGCTTCACTACACACCGTAGCTCACCAGCGTCACAATGTAAACAAACGCCATTGGTGGATCTACACCTAACATCCACTGTAATGATACCAAGTACAAGAGTGTATCCAGTCGATTCTACTATGATTACATTGATATTTTTTAGCGTCACAAAATCTTCTTTCATTTTTTTAAATTTATATTATGTTTATAAACTCAGGAAATATGTCACAGAGCACGTGAGGACTTTGAATATGACCAATGTATGATCCTGTAACTACTTGGTATCGGATTGATACCCAAACTAATGTAAAGTATCAAGCAATGTTCCCTCTAAGGTGCGCGCCTGCGCAATTGCGCACTGCTCAAGCGTCCTCTACGCACAGCAAATATATGCCGCGCACCAAATCAAACCCATCTGAATTCTAAACAAAATAAACACATTTATTCTGTGTAATTTTGCAATGCAACTCTGAGTGACAGTGACAACAAGCGGCCCTAACGGTGTTCGTCAACACCGTTCAATTGAACACCGTTCAATTATTGTAACGTCTATCGAGATGCTTCGAGGACAAGAATTATATCGATCACTTTATTGAGCAAAACTGTTTGTATTCGGCCATAACCACACCAAAAACATGAGTAAAAAAATTCTATCTCGAAAAACTAGTCATTTTCTGACGTACAAACCAGGCCAAAAGCAACTTGTCATCTGTCACCAACACGCATAGCACTAACCCACTGGTGCGTTTAAGGCCACACAAAAAGTCGGACAACTCAAACACCACACAAAGTTACACTATGACTCCTCAGTCATACGTGTGCTTATTCTACTGTCATTTATTATTAATGTTAATTTATTGATATTAATCATGGAATGCTGTTATTTGAGAAAGTTACAGGAATGCACACTTCATCCTATGCTTACATTTCATTGTGCAACATGAGGATGTTTAAGGGGAACTAAATGTGATCTCTGAAAGGGGTACAAATGATTTCCAAAGCAGGACCCCACCCAGACATATTGTACAATACTAATCCATAGCTTATGAAAAACAAGATTTATTTTATTTTAATTACAAGTGGGCCAAATCACTAATATTACAAAATAATCTCATGAAAATGACTCCTCTCATTTGAGTGTTATTATAAAAGATTGGCCCTGCGATGAGGTGGCGACTTGTCCAGGGTGTACCCCGCCTTCCGCCCGATTGTAGCTGAGATAGGCTCCAGCGCCCCCCGTGACCCCAAAAGGGAATAAGCGGTAGAAAATGGATGGATGGATGGGTTTGAGACAGCAGCACGGTGGAAGAGGGGTTAGTGTGTCTGCCTCACAATACGAAGGTCCTGAGGAGTCGTGAGTTCAATCCCGGCCTCGGGATCTTTCAGTGTGGAGTTTGCATGTTCTCCCTGTGACTGCGTGGGTTCCCTCCGGGTACTCCGGCTTCCTCCCACCTCCAAAGACATGCACCTGGGGATAGGTTGATTGGCAACACTAAATTGGCCCTAGTGTGTGAATGTGAGTGTAAATGTTGTCTGTCTATCTGTGTTGGCCCTGCGATGAGGTGGCGACTTTTCCAGGGTGTACCCCGCCTTCCGCCCGATTGTAACTGAGATAGGCTTCAGCGCCCCCCGCGACCCCGAAGGGAATAAGCGGTAGAAAATGGATGGATGGATGGTTTGAGACAGGTGTGCTGCTGGTATTGCCACGTGTGATGTTGCTCACATGTGCTCCACTGAGTGAGTGCTCAGGAAGTTTTTGTGTTTGCTCAGACACATGAACAATTAGAGGGAACATTGGTATCAAGTGATTATTACATTTTAACAGAAGTGTAGATAGAACATGTTAAAAGAGAAAATAAGCAGATATTAACAGTAGGGATGTCCGATAATGGCTTTTTGCCGATATCCGATATTCCGATATTGTTTAACTCTTAATTACCGATACCGATATCAACCGATACCGATATATACAGTCGTGGAATTAACACATTATTATGCCTAATTTGGACAACCAGGTATAGTGAAGATAAGGTCCTTTTTAAAAATAATAATAAAATAAGATAACTAAATTAAAAACATTTTCTTGAATAAAAAAGACAGTGAAACAATATAAAAACAGTTACATAGAAACTAGTAATTAATGAAAATTAGTCAAATTAACTGTTAAAGGTTAGTACTATTAGTGGACCAGCAGCACGCACAATCATGTGTGCTTACGGACTGTATCCCTTGCAGACTGTATTGATATATATTGATATATAATGTAGGAACCAGAATATTAATAACAGAAAGAAACAACCCTTTTGTGTGAATGAGTGTACATGGGGGAGGGAGGTTTTTAGGGTTGGTGCACTAATTGTAAGTGTATCTTGTGTTTTTTATGTTGATTTAATTAAAAAAAGCACAAAAAAAACATACCGATAATAAAAAAAAACGATACCGATAATTTCCGATATTACATTTTAAAGCATTTAACGGCCGATAATATCAGACATCTCTAATTAACAGTAAATGAACAAGTGGATTAATAATTCATTTTCTACCACTTGTCCTTAATAATTCTGACAAAATAATAGAATGATAAATGACACAATATGTTACTGCATACGTCAGCAGACTAATTAGGAGCCTTTGTTTGTTTACTTACTACTAAAAGACAAGTTGTCTTGTGTGTTCCCTATTTTATTTAAGGACAAACTTGCAATACGAATCATATGTTTAATGATCCCTAAGATTTGTTGTTAAAATACAGCCAATAATAAAAAATGTTGTGGTCCCCTTTATTTAGAAAAGTACCGAATACCAAAATATTGGTATCGGGACAACACTAGTTTGTGGTTATTGTTAATTACTTGAAAGAGAAAGACAACTCTGGCTTCCATTCCCTTTTTTTTGTCTTCTCTCTTTCTTGCAGGCAGACTCCAGGCTCTCACCCGCTTCCCTTCTATGGAGGTGTGATTGGACCTCATGCAGAGCAATACAAGGCTAACACGACCACCAGGCTCATTAACGCATTAACAGTCCCAGCCCAAACAAGCGCTCATGGCAGTTTGATGAGGCAAGGTACACATTCACACACGAACAGAGCGGAGTTGCGCTGTCAAACCCCCCTGAGGCCCGGTAATTAGACCACTGTAAATGACTGTCGCCTGAATCACCTCCTTTAAATACTGCTCATGGAGTCAACACAGGCAAAGCGCTCAAAGTGGCTAATGTGGACGCAATAAACTACTAAAAAGTTTTTTTTTATTAACTTCAGTTAGTCATAATTGACGGTCGACCACATTTCTCGACCCTTTTCCATGTAAATTAATAGAAATAGATCATGTGCTCAGTGGCCTTGTGGTTAGAGTGTGCGCCCTGAGACTGGAAGGTCGTGAGTTCAAACCCCGGCCGAGTCATACCAAAGACTACAAAAATGGGACCTGTTGCCCCCCTGCTTGGCACTCAGCATCAATGGTTGGAATTGGGGGATAAATCACCAAAATGATTCCTGAGCGCGGCCACCACTGCTTCTCACTGCTCCCATCACCTCCCAGGGGGTGGAAAAAGGGGATGGGTCAAATGCAGAGGGTAATGTCACCACACCTAGTGTGTGTGTGTGACTATCAGTGGTACTTTAACTTTAACACAGGTCTTTTCAGTTCATGGCAGGCTTGAGGCTCGGTGCTTCCTGACTGTCTGAATCAGTTTCCTTTCATCTTCCAGACTTTGGCTAAGTGTTGACACATCCACAAAAAATAACACAAACGTACAATTGTTTGCACTGATGATCTTGTGATGTGCAGCTGTTTGGAAATGGCTTCAAAATACTTTTAACATTTTTTTTAGTCCAGTCTTCCTCTAAAGTTTCTCATTGTTCAAAGTGCTGTCAAATGAATCATTGTATGCTGCCAAATGCTACCAGAGGTCTTCTCTCACCATCATGTTCAGTCCTCATGCTGTAAATACAAATTGTCTGATCTATAAAGATCCAAATAACATGCGCTAAACATGCGCAAACTATAAAATTGCGTGTACTATTATCAGAGGTGGGTAGTAACGCGCTACATTTACTCCGTTACATCTACTTGAGTAACTTTTGGGATAAATTGTACTTCTAAGAGTAGTTTTAATGCAACATACTTTTACTTTTACTTGAGTATATTTATAGAGAAGAAACGCTACTTTTACTTCGCTACTTTTATCTACATTCAGCTCGCTGCTCGCTACTAATTTTTATCGATCTGTTAATGCACGCTTTGTTTGTTTTGGTCTGTCAGACAGACCTCCATAGTGCCTGCGTTTCAACAAATACAGTCACTGGTGACGTTCACTCCGTTCCACCAATCAGATGCAGTCACTGGTGACGTTGGACCAATCAAACAGAGCCAGGCGGTCACATGACCTGACTTAAACAAGTGTAAAAACTTATTGGGGTGTTACCATTTAGTGGTCAATTGTACGGAATATGTACTGTACTGTGCAATCTACTAATAAAAGTTCCAATCAATCAATCAAAAGTGTGAAGGAAAAAAGACCCTTTTATTTCAACCGTACATCCCGTCAAAAGCCTAAAGACTGACTGCACAGTTCCTGTCTTCACAATAAAAGTGCCGCTCCATCGCGCCTGCGCTTTCAAAACAAGAGTCTCCGAAAGCCAGCGCAAACAAGCTAGCAAGCTACGGAGTTTGCCGCCAATGTATTTCTTGTTAAGTGTATAAAAACGAATATGGAAGCTGGACAAATAAGATGCCAAAAATCAACCACTTTCATGTGGTATTAGACAGAAAGGAGGAACTTTTTTCTCCTCCATTTGAAAACGTGGACGCTATCAGCACTACTGTCTGATTCCAATCAATGCAAGTCATCAGAATCAGGTAATACACCAACTTATATTCTTGTCTTCATGAAAGAAAGGAATCTATATGCGTTAAACATGCATGTATATTCATCAAAACACCTTTAACATGTAAACAAAAACGGCAAAATAAATAAATATAAATTATATACTGTATATATATATATATATATATATATATATATATATATATATATATATATATATATATATATATATATATATATATATAAATGTGTGTATATATATATATATATATATATATATACATATATATATATATATATATATATATATATATATATATATATATGATATGTGTGTGTATGTTACTCATCAGTTACTCAGTACTTGGGTAGTTTTTTCATCACATACTTTTTACTTTTACTCAAGTAAATATTTGGGTGACTACTCCTTACTTTTACTTGAGTAATAAATCTCTAAAGTAACAGTACTCTTACTTGAGTACAATTTCTGGCTACTCTACCCACCTCTGACTATTGGCAGTGGTATGATTTACCAAGACTCCATGTTCAATTGAAAAGTGGTACAGTTTTAGCAGTGGCGGGCCAAGCGTTTCCCACCTAGGCCTTCGGTGATATCCGGCTTCAATGATTACCTCTCAAAATAGCATTATTTATGTCACCACATGACCATTGCTGGAGAAATACTATACATATATTTTTTTCTTCATCTTTTTCCGTTTTCACACATCTCTGAAAGTGTTACGGCACATGCACGTACCGTCATTCCTTCCGCTGCAGGAGCAGCTAGAAGCTCCGCTGTGAGCGCAGCCGGATACGCCCCTGCGCGTCCCGCTCAAACCGTGGCCACGCGCCTACACGGCTGTGGGCAATTTGCAATCTGCGCACCTGGATCTAATGAGGCATGGCATGACAGTATAAAGACCAACGCAGCCGACGATCCAGTGCCGGAACGTAGTTCTCTGTCTACATCATACTTGCCAACCTTGAGACCTCCGAATTCGGGAGATTGGTGGGGGTGGGGTTGGGCGGGGCCGGGGGGCGAGGTTAAGGGGGAGGAGTATATTTATAGCTAGAATTCACTGAAATTAAAGTATTTCTTATATATATATATATATATATATATAGTAGAGTACACAGAAATGAAAACAAAGTTGTTCTACTAACTGTGCTGCTTACTTAAAAAAAAAATAACACTTACCTTTCACTATTTGAGTAGCCTTTGTGCTGCCATTTGAGTACTGGTGAGCGATCTCTGAATCCGGGAACATATCCTTCACGGCTTTGTTGAAAACATCCGCAAATGAGAACGGGATGTTGCTTGCAAGGTGGCCCATAATACTGCGTTGCCGCCGCCTTGTGCTTCTCTGACCGTTCATGAGTGACAATATCCATTCGGCCACCGTGTTATGGGTTGTAGATAAATCTATGGATAACGGAGACATATATAATAGTCTCCTTTTCAGGTGAGAGGACGCTAAAGGCTGTGCCTTTAAGGCACGCCCCCAATATTGTTTGTCCGGCTGGAAATTTTGGACATTACTACTTGCCGTAGTTTTGAAGCAATGCATGATGGGAATCCGGATGTTCTGTGTCAGTGTATTAACGTGCCGGCTGGAGTAAACATACGCTGAGAAATAGCTCTGTGCCTGCCTACTTTATGGGTTATAGACAAACCTATGGATAACGGAGACATATATAATAGTCTCCTTCTCAGGTGAGAGACGACGCTAAAGGCAGTGCCTTTAAGGCACGCCTCCAATATAGTTGTCCGGCTGGAAATTGGGAGAAATTCGGGAGAATGGTTGTCCCGGGAGATTTTCGGGAGAGGCACTGAAATTCGGGAGTCTCCCGGAAAATTCGGGAGGGTTGGCAAGTATGGTCTACATATATTCGGTCTCCTTGGAAGTGAGCTGTGCGCCACACTTCCCTGGATCCCCCTCTGGACTCTGACTGCCTCCCTCGATCCTCGACTACCCCTCGCTTCGGACACGGACCTCATGACGCCTCTCTCCAGACCCACAGACCTCCCCCTTGGATCACGGACCTTCTTCTGCCCAGCCCCTTTGGACTTGTTTGCCTTTCCAATCACCACGCACTTACAACAACCTCCTGGTAATATTTCCTTGTTAATTCCTGCACATAGTCTTGCATGCACACACATAGTAGCATACACACTCCACGCACTCATCAAGCTCAATAAAACCCTGTTGAGCTATACTTCCTGTGTCGTGCCGTCTCCTTCCCCCCTGTTGTACATAACAGAAATAGGTCTAAGGAGCCACTAGGGCAGTGCTAAAGATAGAGCCGCGGGTTGCTGGCCCCCGCCTTAGGTCATCCAGCAGCTATAAAATTATTGAGCGATTTTGCTGAACAGACGGTGTGTCTATTATTTTTTATTTCGAACAGTCTGAAACGGAGTTGTCTCTGTCCATCGTCTGTCTTTGCTGCGCGACCACCTACTTTCTCACAGCAGTGTGTGTAACTGTGCCAGTGTGCACATACTTGTCTGACGTGCCGAATAAAGACGCAAAATATCGGCCACAGAACAGTGATCAACCTCGATGACTCACATTGTGAGTGCTGAATGATTATAATTGCATCTCCTCCCTGTATTGTGGGCATTCTGATAATCAGCAAATATTCTGCATATTCTTGAAGACAAACACGCTAAATGGAATGCGCTCCTTATTCTGCTCACGTAAGAAATGCAATTCTCTGTGCACGTTTACTAGATTAGCTTTGTGTGTGATATCAAGTTTGCACGTTTTACACGCAAACCTTTAATAGATTAAGTTAAATTAAAAGTTAAAGTACCAATGATTGTCACACACACACTAAGTGTGGTGAAATTTGTCCTCTGCATTTGACCCATCCCCTTGATCACCCCTCTGGGAGGTGAAGGGAGCAGTGGGCAGCAGCGATGCCACGCCCCAGAATCATTTTTGGTGATTTAACCCCCAATTCCAACCCTTGTTGCTGAGTGCCAAGCAGGGAGGTAATGGGTCCCATTTTTATCGTCTTTGGGATGACTCGGCCGGGGTTTGAACTCACAACCTACCGATCTCAGGGCGGACACTCTAACCACTAGGCCACTGAGGCTCATATTGTACTGAACATCAGCTCTCAGTGAAAAAATTATGTATTGCATCCACAGAGATTGTTGATGCCACATGTGAAGACCCTCTGACATCTATGGGAGAGGCTTTTTCACCTTCATCTGTCAGACATCATATTTATGCTAAAAGACATAAACTGCTTTGACCACTCGGTCAGTGAATGCCATCGCTTGCTACCACAGGGTTCTTGTTCAGGATGCTACATCTTTTTTAGCTGAATCTGACTGTGATGACCCCCATATTCTGAGGGGGGTTTACCATGAAGGTAATTGTTCCAATATGCTGAGGCCACAGTGATGAATGGCAGTGACAAGATGGTATCAGTCAAACATTGCGGCTGGGAGACGGGCTTGATAGTGCCTACCAGTTTGTGTGATAGTGATGCTTGCAGGCTTTGTACAGTATATAAAGCCATCTAAAAAATTATCCAATAACTTCCAACACCTTTTATATAAATGCTGTGCGTATGTATATAATGTAATGACTTGCACATTAATGATAACATGTAATATTTACAGTAGGGTTGTACACTAATAAATCATATTCGGTACTATACAGCCTCTGAAAAGTACCAGTCCGCCACCCCCGTCACGTCGCATCATTCCTTTTTAACGAGCTGACTAGCATGTTCGGCAGTGCACAATCACGGAGTACTTACAAACAGACAAAATGTGTAGACAGAAAAGGGAGAACGGACGCATCACAACATCTTCTTTCGTTTTTTTTAATATTTTATATTATGTCTATAAACTTAGGAAATATGTCCCTGGACAAATGAGGACTTTGAATATGACCAATGTATGATCCTGTAACGACTTGGTATCGAATTGATACCCAAATTTGTGGTATCATCCAAAACTAACGTAAAGCATCCAAACAGTAGAAGAATAAGTGATTATTAAATTTTTTTATTTTTTTATTTTTTTTTCAAATATTTTTATTGAATTTTGCAGACAGTACAGTATGATGGATCATGGCAACAGCAAGTTGAGGCATCTGCACATTTTACAATATGTAACATAGTAAACCCTACCCCTTACAGTACCCACCCACTTTAATTCCCAAGGTAATTGTCACCTAGTGCCCACAACAAATATAGACACACATGAATATATGCAAACTTAGATTCAATCAAACAAATATATTAAAGATAAACAAAAAATAAATAAGGTAAATAAATCAATAAATACTACATAAGATGTGCAAAAAAAAAAAAAATAATAAAATAATATAACGTAAAAGTAAATAAACACAGGGAGTGAGGGTCGGGGGGGGGGGCTTCAGCGGTCAGCTCTGTCTAAGTTGTGTTACTCGAATCGCTTGAAGTGATGTCAAGCTTGTCTCTAATAAGGTCTAGGAGGGGGCCCCAAGTTTTATGGAAAGATAACACAGATCCTTTCTGAGAGAACCGAAGCTTCTCTAACTGGAGACACCGCAAGACATCTTGTATCCAACTGTTATGGCTCGGCGGAGACGCAAGCTTCCATTTAAAAAGAATTGTACGCCTAGCCAGCAGAGTCGTTAACGCAATGACATGACGAGCGGTTGCAGGTAAACCGTCCACCTGGGGAACGCCAAAAAGGGCAGTCAGCGGGCTGGGTGTTATTGTTCTATCGAGGGCCTGCCCAACAGTGTCGAAAATAGCCGACCAAAAACTTGAGAGTTTTGGGCACGTCCAGAACATATGCAAATGGTCAGCTGGGGATTGCCTACAGCGGTTACAAGTGTCGCTGTGGTTGGGGTATATTTTAGCCAGTCTAGCATTGGTGAAATGTGCTTTATGTAATACCTTACATTGTATTAGGCCATGCCTAGCGCATATGGACGATGAATGTACCAGCCTCAAAGCCTCTCTCCACCTCCCGTCAGGTATAGGTGCTCCAAGGTCATGCTCCCATGATTCTCTGACAGGTGAAGTATTAAGTGGATTCAGAAGGCCGATTTCATTATATATGACAGATATTAAACGTCGTTGGTCAGAGTCAAAGGAGAGAAACCGATCAATTTCTGCTTCTGGGGGACGGTTGGGAAAATGAGGAAATTGTTTTTTAATAAAATGCCTTGTTTAGAGGTATCGAAAGAAATGAGTATTAGGCAGATTGTATCTTGTTGACAGAGAAGCGAAGGAAGAGAACACTCCATCGTGGTACAGGTCATTGAGAATTTTAAGTCCGTTAGTCGACCAAGTTCGAAACGCAGAATCAGAGCAGGCAGGGAGAAAGGCGGGATTGTTCAAAATCGGAGCACCGCTGGAAGCCTTGTGCAAGCCGTGATGTTTCCTAAATTGAGTCCAAATTTTAATGGTATTTTTAACAACTGGGTTTAGGGAGGTCCCCAATGAACATAATGGTAGCTGTGAGCAAATCACCGCGTGCAGGGAACCATTAGACGATGCCATCTCTATGTGAGCCCAAGGTGGACAGGCGGCTGGGGAGTCGCAATGGACCCAGTACAGAAGTTTATTAATATTGCAGGCCCAGAAATAATTTCTAAAGTTTGGAAGTGCTAGACCACCCTCCGCCTTAGGGAGCTGTAGAGTGGCTTTCCCAAGGCGGGCTGGCCTGTTTTGCCAAATGAAAGCAAGAAGTTGTTGATCAAGGCCAACAAAAAATGATTTGTTGAGACATATAGGGATGTGCTGAAAGAGATATAAAAACTTCGGAAGTAAAATCATTTTTATGAGGTTAATGCGGCCAACTAGGGATAGGGGGAGGGCAGCCCACCTGGACAAGTCCGATCTACATTTGTCCAACAGTGCTTGAAAGTTTTTACGGAACAGCTCTGTGGGAGAATTCGAGACGAACACACCCAGATATTTAAATCCTTCCTCCGAGATCTTAAAGGGGAATTGTGAGCGCGGGAGTGGCCTTGCCAAATTATTCACAAAAAATAGTTTGCTTTTCTGAATATTCAGTTTGTACCCTGACAAACGACCGAACTGATCCAGAATCGATAGTATATGGGGAAGCGAGGATGAGGGGTCTGAAACGAACAACAGAAGATCGTCGGCATATAGGGAGAGCTTATGAACCCGACCGAAACGAGTGATACCCTTAAATTCCTCCCAATTCTTAAGCCAAATAGCAAGCGGTTCAATGGCTATATTAAACAGCAAGGGTGAAAGTGGACATCCCTGCCGGGTCCCACGCTGGAGAGGGAAGTACGCTGAACGGATGCCGTTATTATGTACGGAGGCAAGTGGAGTCTCGTACAGCACTCTAACCCAAGAAATAAATTTAGAATCAAAACCAAATTTCTCCATAATAAAAAATAAGTAGCCCCACTCCACCCTATCGAACGCCTTCTCCGCATCCAGCGCCACCACAACCTCCGGAGTATTAGATGGTGGAGAGAGAACTATATTCAACAATCTTCTGGTATTGAAGAATGGATGCCTCCCCAGCGTGAAACCTGTCTGATCAGCCGAAATTATTGAGGGCATCACGGCTTGAAGACGTATAGAGAGAACTTTCGCCAGAATCTTGCAGTCCACGTTCAAAAGTGAGATCGGTCTGTAGCTACCACAAGAGGTAGCATCTCTGTCTGTCTTAAGAAGTAGTGAAATGGAAGCCTCTGACAAGGTCCTTGGTAAGCGGCCGGCGTTGAAGGAATCATTAAACATTCTTGCTAAAATGGGGGATAACAATAATGAGTAAGCCTTGTAAAATTCAACTGTGAAGCCATCAGGGCCGGGCGACTTTCCATTTTGCATAGATCGGATTGCCTCCTGTATCTCTGACGAGGAGATAGGTCTACCCAGCTCCCTGGCAATGTTTATATCAATGCAAGGATATGTTAATGAATCGAGGGGGTTGGGGCAAATCGCGGAGACAGGAGAGCATTCAGAAGTGTATAATTTAGTGTAAAATTCGGAAAAACACCTATTAATATCCACTGGATCGGAAGTATAACTACCGTCGGGTAGTTTAATTTTGGGGATTGACCGCGATGCGCAAGCAGCCCTGGCCCGTTGAGCTAAAAGTCGGCCGGCCTTGTCTCCGTGTTCATAGAAGCATTGTTTGGATTGTCGCAGTTGTCTCTCTACTATGTGCGTCATAAGCAGGTCATGTTCTGAATGTAGCAGAATACGCTTTTTATACAGGGTTGGAGATGGACAAACAGCGTATACATTGTCGAGGTCGAGGAGTTCTTTAGCAATTTCCGTCAACCTAGCCCTCTCAGTCCTCCTCATCCTGGAAATATAAGATATCACCTGTCCTCGGATAGTAGCCTTAAGTGCTTCCCACAAAGTGCTGTTTCCGATATCAGGGGTATCATTAAACTCAATATAGGTACGAATTTCTGTTTCAATAAAATCTTTGAACTTAATGTCTGAGAGCAAGTGTGAGCTGAACCTCCACATTGTGCGGCCGGTTACACCTTGCGGAAATTTAATGTCGACTGAGATTGGCGCGTGGTCAGAGACGGCTATCGGGTGGTAGTCGCATGCATTAATACAATGCAAGAGATTGTTATCTATTAAAAAGAAATCAATACGGGAAAACGAATGGTGAACGTGCGAGAAAAATGAAAATGCCTTCCCATGTGGGTTCCTGAATCTCCAGGGATCTGAAAGTCCCACTTGGTTTGCATAAGTTGACACAGTCTCTGCTGCTTTGGATAGTGTATTTCGGGTATGGGAGGATCGATCAAGAATCGCATCCTGGACTAAGTTAAAATCCCCGCCTACGATTATGCGATGGTTGTCAACGTTGGGGATCCTAGCAAAAAGTCTTGTGAAAAAAGTGTCGTCATCCCAGTTAGGTGCATACACAGAGACTAAAATTACCGGTGTATTCTGTAACATGCCCGAAACCACAACATAGCGACCCTCTTTATCTTCTATAACGTCTGCTGGCTCAAACATAACACGCTTATGGATAATTATGGCCGAACCCCTAGCCCTAGCAGAACATTTGGAATGGAATAAATGGCTCATCCAAGACCTCTTAATACGGAGATTTTCTGATGTCTTCAGGTGTGTTTCTTGCAGAAATATAATGTCCCCTTTAAGATGCTGCAGACGAGTTAAGACCTTACCAATTTTGACGGCGTTGTTCATGCCTTTGGTGTTCCAAGAGATGATACGCACTCCGTCACTCGTCATCCTACCAGCGTCCGCCATCCACTAGACCCCAACAGTAAATCTGTCTGACACGCCTTAGACCCCACGGGGAGGGACGGGAGGGAGAGAGGGAAGGTATAGCAGCAAAAAATAAAAATAACAAAGTGGTACAAAACACCCAGGTAAGAAAAAAAGAAAGAATAATAAAAAATAAAACTAAATAAAAAACTAGTAATGACATAAAGACACATTTCAACAAACCCCAACAAATTAGAATACAATTACCCTTACTACCCACCCTAAATAAGAACCTTATCTGAGCTCTCTCGCTCTTACTTAGCCTAACTTGACTAATGCTAACTTCCGGAGTCTCCTCCCTTACAGTAACAGTAATGAACTCCATAAAGCAAAATAAGAATTTAAAGTGAGCCTACATTCGCGAGACGTATCCCAACCTGAGTGTATAGTAATATAGGAAATATTAAGTTGAAATAAACAAACAAGGCATATAAACAGCGTTTGCTCAACACCAAAATGTACAGTGCATCAATAGCTTTAGTGATGTATTTTGGACCAAGGAGTGCCTCATAACGTACATACGAATGACTAGATCAAATAAAAAAAATAAAATAGGATGCATAATCAAAATGTGTTACGTCACGACCATCCATGTTGGAAAATTATGTGTTAGCCAGTGTGTAAATTGCAACACTCAAACATTGCTTCCTATTATGAGCACACATCTAAAGTGGTGGTTAGTGCATAGAACAGCAAAACAAACGAAGGCCCACAGTGTCCACAATGAATGCAAAGTTGTCATAAATCAGGCCTCTAGAGAAGTTGAATTTACAGTTTTTATTCCAGGGGCTGCACAGTCAAGGTGCAAATTGTTGTCAAGTACAGCCGTTTTGTAGGGGTAAAAAGTCGTCCAAACCCGTCAGGTATCTTGTGTGCGGATTGATGTCAAGAAGTCCTTGGCCTCTATAACCGATCCGAATCTCTTCTTACCACCATCCTTCGTTACTATGACAAGTCTGGCCGGGAACAATAATGCTGGTCGTAGGCCCATTTGGTAGAGCTCCGACATCACATCGCGGTATTTTTGGCGTTGTTCCACCACTTCAGGCGCGTAGTCCTCGTAGATGGCGACGGGGTACCCTCGGTATTGTAGCTTGCCTCTCCTGGCCCTGGCCTCGCGGATAATTCTCTCCTTCACCTGGTACTTGTGTAGCCGCATCAGAACGGGCCTCGGTCTCTGGTCTGGCTTCGGCTTGCTAGCGAGTGTCCGATGGGCCCGGTCGCACTCCGGCGGTGATTCAAAGAAATCCTCGTCAAAAATCTCCTTCAGTAGCTCCGCAAAAAAGGTAGTTGGACGTGGCCCTTCCACGGACTCTGGTATGCCGACCACTCGGATGTTATTTCGCCGACTCCGGGATTCGAGGTCGCTAACTTTAGCCCGTAGCTTAGCTTCGATCTCCGCTAGCTTAGCACATGTTGCTTCCAATGCTAGCAGGCGTTCGTCTTGCAAAGTAGCATTTTCCTCGAGTGCAGTAATTTTCTGAGAATGTTCAGAGACCTTGGTGTGTACCTTATCAATCTTTGTCTCGAGTGTAGAAATTGCTGTCCTGAAGTCCGCTGAGAGGGCCTGGCGGTGCTTTTCCAGAAGACTAGCTATAGCCGACATGTTGACTTCGCCGGCACCCCTGTCGGAGGAGCTAGGTCCGGCACTGGTATCTCTGGCGCTCCGCTTCGTCGAGTGAGTTGGCATTTTTTGCCGGTTGCAACTCCGGAGTGATATAATCACCCGCTCGCCGACTCGCTGGCGTAGTTTGTGGAGTTTTAAAAGAGTGGTAATGTAAAAAGTTGTGGGAGGGAGACTCAACACGTGTCTACTCCATCTTGGCCAAAACGGAAGTCGTGATTATTAAATTTTAACAGAAGTGTAGATAGAACATGTTAAAATAGAAAGTAAGCAGATATTAACAGTAAATGAACAAGTAGATTAATAATTCATTTTCTACTACTTGTCCTTAATAATTTTGACAAAATAATAGAATGGAAAATGACACAATATGTTACTGCATATGTCAGCAGACTAAATTAGGAGCCTGTGTTTGCTTACTTACTAATAAAAGACAAGTTGTCTAGTATGTTCACTATTTTATTTAAGGACAAACTTGCAATAATAAACATGTTTAATGTACCGTAAGATTTTTTGTTAAAATAAAGCCAATAATTTTTTGGTACCAGTACCGGTACCAAAATATTGGTATCAGGACAACATTATTTTCAGTAGTTTGTTAAATGAAATAGTAGTAATGTAATATAACACAGCAGAATCCATTTTTATTTTGAATATTTCTGTTATGTCACACAATCTAGTCTCAACAAAGTGTGCGCCATTTTTTTTTTTTAATTTATGCTCCAGACCAACTACTGAACCTTAAAAGTGAACTGCACTTTTTGTGAAATGTTGCCTATTATTCCCAACCATTATGAAAAATATGACAACAGATGGATATTTTATTCAATGCATTCCAAATATTAAATAGACGTAAATAAAAATCCGCTTACAGCGTAGCCAATAAATTTTGCCCATAAAATCCAATAAATAACCATTCAAAAACCACCAACAATACTCCATTTACATTTTGTGACTTGAATATTAACCAAGTGTTAGTGATATTGTTATTATAAACAATATATAACGCAGACAATCTATTTATAGTGTCTTTATGTTTACATCATCAAGTGGTCTGCTGCTTCCTCGCTTCCTTGCGCCATGTAAGTTTATTTCAGATCATAAATCATGCATCTCACCTGGACAGAAGACGTCTGAGTAGGTTTTCTGACAAGTTGGTACACTTTGACAGCCATTTAGGACCCGAAAATGGTCAGAACGACACAAAAAGATCCATGGTCCCCCCCACCCCTCCATCCCATTTGTTGGTGAGGATTATGAGACATTCTCCATCTAAACAAAAATATATGAACATCCTAGCAGTCTGCATTCTGATGACAGCAGATATTGTACATTGAGTGATGTTTTATTGTGTTTGTTGTCTCTAATGAAGTCTGCAGTGAGTAATAATCAGTGATGAACGTCGTGATCACGTATGCTTAAAATTATTCAAATACATAAATATTAAATGTTATTATAAATGTGCCCATTACTAGATTACATATTGTTACATATATATTTACGTACATCATGTCTGTCATGTTCAAACTGTTGCATTCAAAACAGAGTGTGTTGAACAATTTCCTGCTGCTGTTTTGTTGGTAACTAGAACATTTTGTGTGTTGATTAGAGCCAAAAGTCTTTCAGATTAAAGTTCCACTATCTTTAACAATCCCTTAAAAAGTCTAGACGCCTTTTGCTAGGCCTTAAGGGTGTTTTCCTTACTGGTAGTATCAATCACTGTGTATCTCAGGATTCTATCTGATGTTTTGTTATTACTTCCCCTTGATTCATGACTTGAGTCGGTTTTATCTTAAAATCAGTATTGGAATTGATCTCACGTTTTCACTGCATCAAGTCATGGGACAGGGAGAGAATTAATGACATCACAGCACGCAAGTGTGAAGGGCGTCACTCCTGGAACATGAAGTCATTCCGTCGACAGACAGAGACAAATTGAGAACACAAAGAGACAATGGTCTCCTGCTATTGAATGAAATCTGGATGGGGGTACGGAGGGGATCACTGCAAGCATCATTTTCATATACTTACATAAATTCATTACAATTATGATGTTTAAATGTATTGTTTATACATACTATTTTTGTACTGTATAGTGTTTTCAAATAACATTTAAACAATATAATAAGTTACCACTGTTAACATTAAGACAAAATGACAATTAAATACTTTCCTTCAATCTCACTTTTTATTGTATTTAACTGCAACACAAATAAGCGTGAAATCTATTTGATTACAACTACAATTCAGGGCCTACGATTCGATCAAAAATGGATTATTAATGCAGATTTAATGTATGTATGTTCGGCTGATGATGTATGCGGTAAGATATAACGTAACTTCCAGTTTCCGAATGTGATCACACACACCATATAGCTAGTTTGTGCACAATTGGAAGTAAGAAAGTAAAATAGTAATATTATAATTTTTCGGTATAGTGCCATTACCAAAGGCAGTCTTAGTAGTTGTGACAGCATTAATGTTGCGGCTGCAAAAGCACAGGTTATTAGTAGCTTGTTGACAATGAGTTAGAACTTCTAACTACTACTAAGGTAGCGATCAAACATTACTTTAGTGCAGTGGTTCTTTACCTTGTTGGAGGTACCGAACCCCACCAGTTATATGCGCATTCACCGAACCCTTCTTTAGTGGAAAAAAATATATATATATATTTTTTTTCAAATTCAAGAAAAAGTTTTATGTTTGTTTACTGTTGCACAAAATGAACCGTGCATGAACATCACCTTGTTCAAAGAACAAAACCAACACAGTGCATGAACTCACAACAAATTAGACACCTTACACACATTACCATGAATTGATTCACGATTCACAACTTAAACAAGTTGAAAAACTTATTCGGGTTTTACCATTTAGTGGTCAATTGTACGGAATATGTACTGTACAGTGTAAACTGTACTGTTTCATATAATGTGTTCTCTTCCTTTGCAATCTGCTAGTAAAAGTTTCAATCGATCAATCAAACAACCTGCAAATCAGATGGAAAATTAGAGGGAACATTGTTTGGGGGTATCCATAATACGCCGATAGGGAGATGTTTTTATTTACACGATAACTCGAATGTGTCTTTACCTCCGTGGCGGAGGCTCCACCGAACCCCTGAGGCCCTAGGGTTCAATCGAACCCAGGTTAAGAACCACTGCTTTAGTGTCAGGGAGTACCATAACTTAGGAGGTGGTGACACAAGGATTATATCTATCGTATTACCATTGCAATGCATGGGTTCATTTATTATTTGTGTAAGACCACAGCTATCAACATGTTTTCATTGGTCATCAGGGCCTTTTTATTATTATCAGGTTATCGGTGTTAGGTCGTAATTAATTCATAAGACAAAATACTGTGCATGCGCTTTGTAGCAGCCTGCGTGCCTACATGGCGACCGGGCATCCTTAATGTTTTAATTTTTATACCTTTTAAAACAACAGAAATCCCAGTAACTTTGCCTCTGAATGCAGTAAGCCTGCAGCTCAAATCCTGCGTGTCATATCTACACATTCATATCCTTTACTGACAGTGTTTTTGCACTACACTGCAAAAAGTCAATGTTCAAAAACAAGAAAAAAAAAAAAAATTGGGGTATTTTATTTGAACTGAGCAAAATTATTTGCCAATAGAACAAGAAAATTTGGCTTGTCAAGACTTTCCAAAACAAGTAAAATTAGCTAACCTCAATGAACCCAAAAATACCTTAAAATAAGTATATTCTCACTAATAACAAGTGTACTACTATATGAGTATGTGTTTTCTATTGTTTCATTGAAAATAAAAAAAGCAAAGTCCATTTGGCTGTCATCTGTTTTAATATGAGACACAATTGTGTCAAAGTCATGATTTTTTTTTCATGCATGAAATAAGAAATGATTACTTCAACACTTGTGAGTGTTGATGACACAGCTTTGCAACACTTGATATTCTAGTTTCAAGCATGTTTTACTCAATATAGGTCATCAAATCTCAGCAACAAGCTGTAATATCTTACTGAGATCATTTAGGACCAAAACCCAAAACAAGTAAAACACTCTAACATACAATCTTATGTATGGCCGCGCAAGTCCCGGGATGCCCAAAATGTCCATAACACACCCAGCCGAGTCCCACGGGGACGGGGGGGATAAAAGTCGGCAAAAGTCCCAAAAATTTTCAAAATACCTACCCAGGTTCGAGTCCCACAAGTCCCGCCGCCGGCCGGGATGTCCAAAATGTCCAAAACGCACCCAGCAAAGTCCCACGGGAAGGTGGGGAGAAAAATGAGAAAAGTCAGTAAAATGTTCAAAAATCACACCCGGGTTCGAGTGCCACAAGTTTTAAAACTTGTGGCACTCCATGTGGGAGTCGAACCTGGGTAGGTATTTCGAACATTTTTGGGACTTTTGCCGACTTTTCCAACTTGTATCCCCCCTACCCGTGGGACTCGGCTGGGTGTGTTATGGACATTTTGGGCATCCCGGGACTTGCGCGGCCGGCGGCGGGACTTGTGGGACTCGAACCTGGGTAGGTATTTTGAACATTTTTGGGGACTTTTGACGACTTTTCTCACTTTTCTCCCTCACTTCCCGTGGGACTTTGCTGGGTGCGTTTTGGACATTTTTTGCATCCCGGGACTTGTGCGACCGGTGGCGGGACTCGTGGGACTGGAACCAGGGCAGGTATTTTGGACAAAATTGAGACTTTTGACCATTTTGGCCGCCTTTTCCCTTCTTCTTCCCCGCCTTCCTGTGCACCATTGCTGGGTGTGTTTTGGACAAAAATAGTTTCAAGCATGTTTTACTCAATATATATTCTGTCTAGTTTTGAGGGGGGAAAAATTATTTTAAGTGCGCCTTATAGTCCGGAAAATACGGTAATCAATATTTGGATGTTTGTCCAAAAATCCAAATCGCAATATGCATACAGGTAAAAAAATAACCGCACTCAGAATGAATCCTTGCTGAGCTGAGGTCAAGCAAAATGTGATTTTGTGAATGACAAAGTAGGACCCGAGGAGTTTTCACCACTTTGCATTGAAAGTAAAATGTTTAATTGTGTTTGATTTTACCAAGTGTTCATTTTATCAGCGTGTGTGGCAACACAAATACGGAATAAATTACCACAAGGGAAATCTCCACAGCCTGTCAGCGGTTGTCTCCATTGCCATTGTTAGACATTCTGTCTGGGACAAAGTGATCTGAATGTAATCTGCTTTCGTTAGATCTTTTTTTTATGCGCAGAATGACAAATGGGACTATTGGAAAACTTTCTCATAATGGCGGTGACAATTAGCAGGCCGAGCATACTAATTCCACTGCGGCCTCATCAAGGATGCGCCGCTGAGCTCCTCTTCCATGGAGTGCTGGCAATGACCGAGAGAAGCTCAGAAAGTCCATTTGGAAAAGAGCTCCAACGGACTGGTGCCACTTGCAATGAGCAATTCACTATTAGCTTTGGATCTATAATTTATTTCTGCAGAAGACTCTTAAAAAGACAGTGAAACATCAAAGTGACATAGAGCGAGGACGCACAAGTGAGTGTAGTCAAGGATATGATTTTTTATTTTTTTTAAACAATCATTGCTATAATGAAAGAGTGGAGCACAAAAGAGGACTTGATAGTCGCACCACCCCTTTGTCCTCCCAGCTTTTTACTCATGATTGCATGTAAGTATTACTCACAGCTAAGGATGGCCTCTACAAATTGAGGCCCTCGTTGCAGAAGTCGAGTCACGATGGGGGAGGTACAATGCACTCATAATATCATATCAGCGCTGTTCTGCCTTAATTCACTTTTATTACATTCATTCATAATGATGAGGTGAGTACCAGCAAGGGGATTTAATACAGTGTCACCTTTATTTATCACACACTGGGATTTGTCATTTGCTGCTCTTCAGGTACTGATAATGAGACCACCTTGGACGGATAAAACTATGAAATGTATTCTTTATCCTTTACTCCAACTTTTTATAGTAGATATCGTTGTATATTGTATTTGAACGTAGTAGATTTCAACCAGAATTGTGTGGAAAAATATGCCCCAAAAGTCAGTTAAAACTTGAATGGACGCACCCGTGTAAATTGGGGCCCTTTGCAGAATTGTATTTTGAGAAACTATTATTTTTTATTTTTTTGTGCAAAATAACACATTTAAAATTATTTTTCAAATAAATTGAACCCTGCACTAGCAGTGCCTTATAAGTTATTTTTTGAGGTGGGTGGGGTGGCAGGGTTTGGTGGTAGCGGGGGTGTATATTGTAGCGTCATGGAAGAGTGCTGCAAGGGGTTCTGGGTATTTGTTCTGTCGTGTTACGGTGCGGATGTTCTCCCAAAATGTTTTTGTCATTCTTGTTTGGTGTGAGTTCACAGTGTGGCGCATATTTGGAACAGTGTTAAAGTTGTTTATACGGCCACCCTCAGTGTGACCTGTATGGCTGTTGCATTCACTTGTGTGTGTGTAAAAGCCGCATATAGTATGTGACTGGGCCGGCACGCTGTTTGTTTGGAGGAAAAGCGGACGTGACGACAGGTTGTAGAGGACGCTAAAGGCACACCCCCAATATTGTTGTCCGGGTGGAAATCGGGAGAATGGTTGCCCCGGGAGATTTTCGGGAGGGGCACTGAAATTCGGGAGTCTCCCGGGAAAATCGGAAGGGTTGGCAAGTATGCCTTACATCCGTGTTTTACCGTATATGTACCGCTCCGTACAGCGGCGTTTTAAAAAGTCATTAATTTTTACTTTTTGTAACCGATACCGATAATTTCCGATATTACATTTTAAAGCATTTATCGGCCGATAATATCGGCAGGCCGATATTATCGGACATCTCTAGTTAGTGGGGGAAGGAACTGTGGTTATATTGAAGACTTAGACTTAGACTTAGGCAAACTTTATTGATCCACAAGGGAAATTGTTCCACACAGTAGCTCAGATTCAAAGGATGGAAAGGGTAAGGTTGGAAAGGATAATGCAGGTATTAAGTAGACAAAAAAATGCACCATAGTAGCAATATAAAATATAACATACATGTAATATTTACATATTATATATACAGTACCGTATATAAAATATGCTGATATATTATTATCCATCTATTTTCTACCGCTTGTCCTTTTTGGGGGGGCGGATGCTGGAGCCTATCTCAGCTGCATTTGGGCGGAAGGCGGTGTACACCCTGGACAAGTCGCCACCTCATCGCAGGGCCAACACAGATAGACAGACAACATTCACACTCACATTGACACACTAGGGCCAATTTAGTGTTGCCAATCAACCTATACCCAGGTGCATGTTTTCGGAGGTGGGAGGAAGCCGGAGTACCCGGAGGGAACCCACGCAGTCACGGGGAGAACATGCAAACTCCACACAGAAAGATCCCGAGCCCGGGATTGAACTCAGGACCCTCGTATTGTGAGGCACATGCACTAACTATTATATTATATTATATTTTTATATGATATATACCATATATAACAAATCCCAATTACCATGTACAATATTACAGTATACTCCATGTAACAGCAGCAGCAAAAAAAAAAAAATTGCCATTATATTATTTTTTGTGACTGAGTAGTATGGAGCTAGAAATACATTTTTAATTCCCTGTTATTTTGGAGTGACATTGCTTGTTAATGAACATTTATCTACATTTTGCATTGAAACGTAAATATACCAGAATCCAGCAAAAGGCAAATTTCCATCAGTAGCCCCTATGCACGCAAACAGATAAGGTTAAAATATTACAACAACAATGATATAGTGATACGCAATATTATACATAACATTATACAGATGGGTAAAAACATAACATTAGTAAATAATGCCTCTGAATTATACTAAAACCCCACCCACGCAATTCCATGCACTACCATACACCGAGTTTGACAGTTGTAGGTGGGTAAAGTTCCACAGAAAAATGTTACCGGTTTGCTGCAAAATGTTATATGAATCGCCCTGTCATTTGTTAATTGACATTTTACATACACTTAGGGACGGGTACCAAAACCTCAGTACTAAGTTCATGGCGGTTTTACACTCGACATCACAGACAACCGTGAACATGTAGAGAAAATGCTCAGGCTCGAATGTTTTGTTGTCCTTTAGCTCAAAAGCCACAGACTCAGCCACTTACAACAAGTGCTTGTCGGTGATATTGTGTAAATATGTTTTTTTTTTGATTGATTGAAACTTTTATTAGTAGATTGCACAGTACAGTACATATTCCGTACAATTGACCACTAAATGGTAACACCCGAATAAGTTTTTCAACTTGTTTAAGTCGGTGTCCACGTAATCAATTCATGGTAGTTGAATGAGTAACTTAGTTTTGCTAAATCAATACATAACTCTTGCATGTAGGATTACAGTTTTTTTCCATTTGCTTTACACACAACTGTGTGTCTTTTTTCAAAAGGATTCACACACTTTTCCAAACACCACTGTAGAAGTTGCTTCCTAGTAGTTCCACCGTAGACACGGCACAGGAGCCAAGCGTGCAGTTTTAACAAAGTTTTATTGTGCATGGATTGTTTGTCAAAGTCTTTCTCCAGTAGAACGTGACTTTTCAGTCATGTCCGTATCCTCCCCCCCGCCCCTGGTCTCGGCCGCTTACTGTTAAAGACAACAGATGATTAGATTAACACGTACCACTTGTGAAATCTAATCACCTGTCAGCTGTGTCTCGCCGTCAGCACATGCCCCGCCCGCATCCGATGGTGCTCGTCCTCAGAACCATAGACAGAGGCGGTGACCTTTGCTCCTGCAGGCGCACTGGCCACACCTCCCCCCACAACCACATTCACTTTTCTTAATTCCTAGATTATTTGCAAAATGACACACTTCGGTCAAAACATATGCCCATTCATCAAAATAAAGCAAGCATTTGTACATTTGCACTGACTTCAAATGATAAGACACTATTGGAGTGAGTTACCAAGAACAGTGATAAATACAAAACTCATTTGTAAAAAAAAACCTAATTTACTATAAGAAATCACATGTTTGGGGCATTTTGCCTGACCTTTTTAGCATTTGTGATGAATGATTACTGTAGCTTGACAAAATATATCGGCAAATCCATAGCAATCGTCATTGTTTACTTTGAAGTGGGCCTATACGTAAGAACCTAAAGAGAAAGTACAAAATATCCTGTAATCTTTTCAAGAACTGCTCAACAATAATGCTGCAAACTGCAAATATGTATTTTTACCACAGTCAGGTAAAGTAACATATCACATTAGTCCACAATGACATGCAGTACAAATACAAAGGTTTGAAAAAAAATCTGGAGATAAAGATGTGTGTATCACAATCCTAGTGTGTGTGAAAATGTGTGTATCACTATCGTTATCTGTGTGCAAGATGGGAAGGTGTGTGTAAAGCATTGTGTGTAATATTTCGCACAAACTGTGAAGCAGAGTCTATGCCTATTAGGCAAATCTGCACAGTGGTTTTGCTTACCGTGTGTAGACTTTTGTTAACTGTGTGAAAATTTAAAATGTTGTGTGTAAGCAATTGGAAAAAACTGTAACTCACAAACACTGTTGTGAGGGTTGCCTGACATCGCCACAATTGTGTTATGATGAACTGAGTGCAAAATGTGTGCACTAAAAAAGACAAATGTATTTACTTAAAATATTGTAAATACTTATGATTTTTTTTGTTTACATACCCTGTGTTATGTATTATGTTGGTTTTGCTGTGTAAATTAGGACTTTGTTTTTTGAGAATTGTTTTTCATATTAATCAGAAACGCGCTACATTTACTCCGTTACATCTACTTGAGTAACTTTTGGGATAAATTGTACTTCTAAGAGTAGTTTTAATGCAACATACTTACTTTTACTTGAGTATATTTATAAAGAAAAAACACTACTTTTACTCCGCTCCATTTATCTACATACAGCTCGCTACTCGCTACTGATTTTTATTGATCTGTTAATGCACGCTTTGTTTGTTTTGGTTTGTCAGACAGACCTTCAAAGTAGGATCTATCGCATGCCTGCGTTTCACCAGTCAAATGTAGTCACTGGTGACGTTTGACTCCGTGTCACCAATCAAACAGAGCCAGGCGATCACATGATTAACTGCACATAAAGTTTCAGCGGCAAACAACAACAACAATAGCAGCGACAACAACGAACGCAAACACCCCTGGCCTCACATAAAATCGATGTTCACGCTTCGGACAACCAAAAAAAACAGTTATGTAATGCGTTGTCATATGTGTCTCCCTAAACAAGTGGACATTTCAGCTTACATGAACTCAACGTCAAATTTGAGGAAGCACATGGCGGTAAGTAACGTTAGTAGATATTTTGGCTGTCACTGTAGGCTGATGTTAGCTTCCCTGCTATGAATCACTGTCAAATGTACATTGTGTGGGGACATTTATTAACGCACTGCAGCCTCATAGACAGACAGAGACACACTCACACGCACAGTCGCACACACACTCACGCATGCATAGAAACACCAATCAGAAGTGCACAGTGTGTTCCCAGGTGCAGCCCACACCTATCAGAGTTTATGGTTTGCGTAAAGGCTAACTTGTTATGTTCCTTTGTAATTTCTGCCTACTGAGCCTATGGTCCTGTTAAGTTATTTTGGCTCAATTTGCCTTAATTTTTTTTTATTTTAATGTATTATTATTTAATATATTATTGTTTTAGTTGCTTAAGAGATATTCCTGGCTCTGAATTTGTTCATTGCTATTTTTATGTTTTTGTGCATTATTTGTTGCCGTCATTAAACGAACAGGTTACTCATCAGTTAGTCAGTACTTGAGTAGTTTTTTCACAACATACTTTTTACTTTTACTCAAGTGAATATTTGGGTGACTACTCCTTACTTTTACTTGAGTAATACAATTCTAAAGTAACAGTACTCTTACATGAGTACAATTTCTGGCTACTCTACCCACCTCTGATATTAATGAATTCAATACTAATTTATTTTATGTATATTTTTGGGATTGGTTGTTTGTCCTGCCTTCTGCCCAAGTGCAGCTGGGATATGCCTCTAGGAATAATTAGCATGAATGGTAAGTAATACACTTGTAGATTTCCATTCAAAAGTCAAAGCCACATCCCATCTCAATAGTGACCCAATAACTTAATTGCTAAATTGTGTCTCAAATTTAGTGTAACATATCAATGAGTGGAGTTGCAAAGGTTCTACTTTCACAGCAATGGAACTTTCATTTGAATGAATTGTACAGTAGTAAAAATGTGAACTGTTCATAGTCCATGGTTATGCCAAAGTAAACAGAATTACACTGCCAACTACTGGCCTGGCATGCATACTGCAACATTGATTGCAAACTCAGTCGTAGGTGTCATAGACTATGTTTACAATGCAGGCCAAAGTGACCCAAATCTGTTATGGGTTTTTTCTAATTTTTTCCCAGCTGACTGTTTACACTGCAAGTAAAATGTGATTTTTTTATCAGACTTGAGTGTAAACGCGCGTGTGGCCCCAACGTGGCCCCGATGTGGCAGTGTGATGAAGCGAAAAACCAAGGAAGTTGACTGGGAGGAAGTTGCTACTTCTACAAAATAAGGTAAAAGTTGCCACACCTTGAAAATTAGTGTTTTACTTGAAAATAAATGAAAGTAATATAATGCAGCTGGAATAGGCTCCAGCACAACCCGCGAACCCGAGAGGGACAAGTGGTAGAAAATGGATGGATGGATGTATATACTGTAATATATTTGGGAGGGTTCTAATCTTTTAATGGCTGTTAAGTAGAGGAGACACGGACATCATTTATTTTTCAACTTACATCTAAGCAAATGCGCCACAGCGTCAATTCCGATCCTTCAACAATCGCTATTTCTTGGGAATCAAAATGTATATATATATATATAACTTTAAGATCTTCAATATATTACATCTTCTCAGCTGTTTAAAATTGGTGCAGTAGATAGCAAGTTATGTATGAAGTTTATTGTGGTAATGTCAGAGAATAAAAGAGTTATGGTTGAAAACAACAAAATAATCACATTCCTAAATATAAACATCGCAATGACACTGCAAACTTGTATTCTTGGTGATCTGCATCATTTTAGAAATGTGTCATCAAAGAGTAAAAATGCATTTCTTTCAACATGCATCATAACAAAAAGGTATAATATTTAAAAAAATGGATAGATGTTGATAGTCCAAGTCATACTGACTGGTATACACAAGCTATGGAGATGATATCAGTAGAAAAAAATGCATTTAGATTAGATAATAATTAGTCAAATATTGGAATATGGTATCCATTATTTAAATTTTTTTTAACTATTAAATTAACCTAAAATATGACTTATTTTATCTTTGTGGAAAATATTGGACACAGTGTGTTGTCAAGCTTTTGAGATGCGATGCAAGTGTAAGCCACTGTGACACTATTGTTCTGTTTTTATAAGTTTTTAGTTTATTTTATATAAATGGCTGTGATGATAATGTCAATGAGGGATTTCTAATCACTGCTATGTTGGAATTCTTAATATTGATACTGTTGTTGATATTATTCATTTTTGTTTGACTACTTTTGGATTGTTTTGTGTCATGTTTGTGGTGTCCTCTCAATTGCTCTGTTGATTGCTATTCTGAATGTTTGGTTTTGGAATTGTATTATGATGGTATTATTGTGTATTATTTTGTTGGATTTATTAATAATTAAAAATAATAATAATACATTTAAAAAAAAGAATCAAAATATATGTTCATATATTACATATACCGGTAGCCTATTATTTGCGCACTGTTGACAAGTGTTGACGAAAAAGTCAAATACGGGAAGCACTTTGGAGTGTTTAGACTGGCAAAAAAAATCAGATCTGTGTCATGTGAGGGCAAAAAAATCAGATTTGATGTGCTGCGTAAACGGGGCCATGCTCAAGGCTCAGGGGCCAGATGTGGCCCACGGGAGGATGGAAATAACATGTGTCAATAAAGCACTTTCTGGACAAATGCATGTGTTCTTTCAATTTTGACAGAAACATGCACATTGCAATTGCCTACCTTCTAAACTTGATTATTTTCTGATCTTGCAACAAGATGTTTCATACATTTATTTCGGTTATGGTTAGAGATGTCCGATAATATCGGCAGGCCGATAATATCGGCAGGCCGATATTATCGGCCCATAAATGCGTTAAAATGTAATATCGTAAATTATCGGTATCGTTTTTTTTATTATCGGTATCATTTTTTTTTTTTTATCTTTATTTTATATATCAATATATATCAATACAGTCTGCAAGGGATACAGTCCGTAAGCACACATGATTGTGCGTGCTGCTGGTCCACTAATAGTACTAACCTTTAAAAGTTAATTTTACTCATTTTCATTAATTACTAGTTTCTATGTAACTGTTTTTATATTGTTTTACTTTCTTTTTTATTCAAGAAAATGTTTTTAATGTATTTTATTTTATTTTATAAATTTTTTTTTAAAGTACCTTATCTTCACCATACCTGGTTGTCCAAATTAGGCATAATAATGTGTTAATTCCACAACTGTATATATCGGTTGATATCGGTATCGGTAATTAAAGAGTTGGACAATATCGGCAAAAAGCCATTATCGGACATCCCTAGTTATGATGAATAAATACTTAAATATCTGCTTCTCACCTTGGCTTACGATATCAAAGCAACTTATCTATCAATCTGTTGGTGAAAAATACAACAATCCACTAATTGCCTATGCAAATTGTGCAACAAGGCTATTCTGTGTTTATTTTCATATGTATTCAGTGTTCCAAGCAGCCCTTTGAGGGCAGCCATAATTGCTATGTGGCCTCTCAAAAAAGTTTGACACCCCGGTCTAAGTGGACCATAAAGTTTGCAAGATTAAATGCAAAGCGTTAAGGGTTATATAAAACAAGTACATCACATGCGCACACTTGCATGCACACATTAATGTAATCAATCGGTAGTATAATAGAATATCACAACATTGTGTCTCAAACTTGGCAGACAAAACCCTTTGGTTACAGTGCAAATAAATATTTAGACAATCGGGTCGGCTTGTGGTGTACCGTATGTCAGAAATTGTGTGTGTGTGTGTGTTGTGTTCATGGACCAGATGAGAGACGAGAACAAACAGCATTACAGTAATAAGCCTGCTGACAAACTGGGCGTAGGTCAAACATTAAGCAACTGTTTTCGCAACAGTGTTGACTGATAGTGTCCAGCTGAGAAGTGAGAAATAGTTCTTATTAATTCTTTATCAGCTGAAGGAATGTCGAGATCCCTAAAGCAACATTCCAGTGTGGACAATCTATCACTGAGGAATCGTGCTTTTTTTTTTTGCACTATTGACTTTTTGATTCAAGATTAGCAAAACACCACTCCCTCCGGCATTTTAGAGGACATACATTCATAGATGTGTGTATGAAAATACTTGGAGACTCCCATATGTGTTTAAACACTTGCATTGAACCCTAGTTGACCCTAGACACTAAGGACATTTACGCTGAACGGTTAAGGGAATGGGGGTGTGGAAGGACGGTAATGATTCCACACCTTTCTCATTGTATTTATATTCCATGTTGGTGTAGCAATTACTATCTTATTCCAATTAATGTGGAAAAATTACAAGGGTAGAGTACACCAAACTAAAGTCAACACAGATAGTCATATTGTCTTAGGCCCCTTCTACACTAAGGTTAAGGTTATCCAGGATAAATCCCACCTAACATTATCCTTGTCCACACACACACAATGGTCGTTTAAGACCTCTCCCCGCCCTCTGTCCGCCAGCGCAAAGCGACCTAGTACGCATGCACAGAAAATGCACACATCATAGTCACCTCCAGTGTTGCTTTGTGTGCAAGTTCTTAAATTAAATTTAACTTATCTGAACAATATCCAGTGTTGTGGTATTTCAGTTAACTGGAATCCAGTGTGCTGTGGGGCCCTATTATAGTGAATCACATCTGAGCCATCATAAATTAATCAAATCTTTATTGGAAACAATGTGATAAAGAACATTTTACATCAGTCAATCTAGGAATCTAGATATCTGGTCAGGACACTCCTCACTCTTTTGCCTTCACCTTCTTTGTCCATAAGTTTTTGGTGACTTTATATACTCTGGACCTAGGCGTTAAGTCTGCGACATACATGGCGGACAATAACTGATACAGTCTGCTTTGCCAGTCCAAATGCATTCGATATTTTCTGTAATCTGTAGTCTTCCCTCGACGGCCAGGTAATACAAAAAACGCTACCTTTTTTAATCACATGCACGGGAGCCCGCATTCTCGTTGACTCACCTTCGACAAATGGACAAAGTTTTTCGCTAAGTAGAATCACAGCTGACCTGGACATTGGAAAGTTCTCTTGCCGTCTGAGATGTGTTGTATCTGAAATAGCTGCAATCGCGCGTTTTCTTCTCTTAAAGGGGAACATTATCACCAGACCTATGTAAGCGTCAATATATACCTTGATGTTGCAGAAAAAAGACCATATATTTTTTTAACCGATTTCCGAACTCTAAATGGGTGAATTTTGGCGAATTAAACGCCTTTCTAATATTCGCTCTCGGAGCGATGACGTTTTTTCGACTGTGTTCCGTACCTTGGAGACATCATGCCTCGTCGGTGTGTTGTCGGAGGGTGTAACAACACGAACAGGGACGGATTCAAGTTGCACCAGTGGCCCAAAGATGCGAAAGTGGCAAGAAATTGGACGTTTGTTCCGCACACTTTACCGACAAAAGCTATGCTACGACAGAGATGGCAAGAATGTGTGGATATCCTGCGACACTCAAAGCAGATGCATTTCCAACGATAAAGTCAAAGAAATCTGCCGCCAGACCCCCATTGAATCTGCCGGAGTGTGTGAGAAATTCAGGGACAAAGGACCTCGGTAGCACGGCAAGCAATGGCGGCAGTTTGTTCCTGCAGACGAGCGAGCTAAACCCCCTGGATGTCTTGGCTCACACCGTCCCTTATGCCACCGAAGATGATCAAGAGAAAAATATCGACCCTAGCTTCCCTGGCCTGCTGACATCAACTCCAAAACTGGACAGATCAGCTTTCAGGAAAAGAGCGCGGATGAGGGTATGTCTACAGAATATATTAATTGATGAAAATTGGGCTGTCTGCACTCTCAAAGTGCATGTTGTTGCCAAATGTATTCCATATGCTGTAAACCTAGTTCATAGTTGTTAGTTTCCTTTAATGCCAAACAAACACATACCAATCGTTGGATAGAAGGCGATCGCCAAATTCGTCCTCGCTTTCTCCCGTGTCGCTGGCTATCATGTAGTTTTCGTCGGTTTCGCTTGCATACGGTTCAAACCGATATGGCTCAATAGCTTCAGTTTCTTCTTCAATTTCGTTTTCGATACCTGCCTCCACACTACAACCATCCGTTTCAATACATTCGTAATCTGTTGAATCGCTTAAGCCGCTGAAATCCGAGTCTGAATCCGAGCTAATGTCGCTATATCTTGCTGTTCTTTCCGCCATGTTTGTTTGTATTCACTATGTGACGTCACAGGAAAATGGACGGGTGTTTATAACGATGGTTAAAATCAGGCACTTTGAAGCTTTTTTTAGGGATATTGCGTGATGGGTAAAATTTTGAAAAAAACTTCAAAAAATAAAATAAGCCACTGGGAACTGATTTTTAATGGTTTTAACCCTTCTGAAATTGTGATAATGTTCCCCTTTAAGGTTATCCAGGGTAAATCCCACCTAACATTATCCTTGTCCACACACACACAATGGTCGTTTAAGACCTCTCCCCGCCCTCTGTCCGCCAGCGCAACGCGACCTGGTACGCATGCACGGAAAATGCACACATCATAGTCACCTCTAGTGTTGCTTTGTGTGCAAATTCTTAAATTAAATTTAACTTATCTGAACAATATCCAGTGTTGTGGTATTTCAATTAACTGGAATCCAGTGTGCTGTGGGGCCCTATTATAGTGAATCACACCTGAGCCATCATAAATTAATCAAATCTTTATTGGAAACAATGTGATAAAGAACATTTTACATCAGTCAATCTAGGAATCTAGATATCTGGTCAGGACACTCCTCACTCTTTTGCCTTCACCTTCTTTGTCCATAAGTTTTTGGTGACTTTATATACTTGGACCTAGGCGTTAAGTCCACGACATACATGGCGGACAATAACTGATACAGTCTGCTTTGCCAGTCCAAATGCATTCGATGTTTTCTGTAATCTGTAGTCTTCCCTCGACGGCCAGGTAATACAAAAAAACGCTACCTTTTTTAATCACATGCACGGGAGCCCACATTCTCGTTGACTCTCCTTCGACAAATGGACAAAGGTTTTCGCTAAGTAGAATCACAGCCGACCTGGACATTGGAAAGTTCTCTTGCCGTCTGAGATGTGTTGTATCCCAAATAGCTGCAATCGCACGTTTTCTTCTCTTAAGGTATTCATGTGTGATTTCCACAAGCGTCTGTACATGAAGAAGAATGAGAAACACGGGCATGTCTGGATGACTCGTCTCTATCTTTCCAGTGGTTAGCTCCGGTTGTTATGAAGCTGGCTGTGGCACGTTCTTTCTGACGTCACTTCCTGTGTGGGGCGCGGTCTTTCTGACTACACTTCCTTTCCGAGATCAGTTTGTAAACGATCAATGAGTCCATACAAAGCTAAGAGCCGGAGATTCAATAAATACATGCCGCATTTACCCGTGTAAAAAATTATCCAAGGAGGGGAATCTTAAATGATGGTTTAGTGTGGCTGAAACGGGGCTTAGGCTAAATAATTATTCGTTTAAGGGGTTATCCAGCTTAGTGTAGACATAGCCTTAAAATGTCAAATAACACAACAGCACTTTTTCATGCACTGTTAAGGTTGTTTAATGTCATTTTTACCTGGAATGCAAGTGGTTTCGTAAATGTCAACTTTTAATCGTGATACAACATTGTGTGGTCTTTTGACATTTCTTCAAAATAAATATGAATTATTAATCATTAACCAATGCATTATTATAATTAAATAATCATGTTTATTTGAGGCAAAATGTTGCTTCTACTGATGTAATAAAACATGACATACACATTTTTGTAAATTTATATTGGACCATTCAAGGGACCCGAGAGTTTGTGGTAGTATTTCATGATGTTATTGAAATAATGTTGTCAATATATGCTTCTCTTTCCTGGCTAACAGTGCAGAACAGGTTGTCAGCTAATACTCTTATATTGTTCAAATCAGTAACCGGTAGTAAAACTCCTGCTTTTCTCATGGCCCAAATAGTTCACAGTAGCACTATACATAATCACAATACCAGGGCGTCCAGTGAGGGGCATTTTGTACCCAGGAAGAATGCTTTGTGGAAATCTTTTATTTATAGATCTGTATCGCTCTGGAATAACCTGCCTCAAATTCTCACCGGCATTGAAAGTAAATAGGTTTTAAAAAGAAAGTAATATCTTATCTGAGTCTTTAAATTAGTTTGCTCGTTGATGATTTGCTTGGTTTTATATTGTGTAGTAATGTTTATATGGTAATTATTATTCTGTGACTGTAAATTGTTTTCTTGTTTTCTTATTGATGCTTTTATTTTATTTTTTTTCTGTATTGTGTAGTTATAATTATATGCTTTTACTTGTAATTGTATTGAATTGTGGACCCCAGGAAGACTTGTGGGTTGTTGTGGCAACCAGCTAATGGGGATCCTTAATAAAAATAAAAATCAAATATAGGTAATGATATTTATAATAAGTATAATTGTACGTATGAATAGGTTATTTTTTTACATGACTAAACCTTATTCAATTGTGTGTAAAGTTTAAAAAAAGTCCAATTAATAGTTGGATTTGAGTATATATTTTTTTAATCAAATACGATGAATAGAAACGTGTTTGAAGTTTTATTTTTAAAATCTGCAATTAAGTACACTAATGTAATGTTATCGTGAACTGTGATATTGATTTTACAGAAGCACATTGTGGCTTAATGTCAGAGCAGGAACCTAAATTAAATTAAATTATACCCAAGCTCAGGGATCTCCAAACTCTGTCCACAATCCAACCCGCATGACTTCACAAATTAAAACAGTTATTATTTTATTTATTTATTTATTTATTTTTTATGTATCTATCCCATCCAGCCACTCCTGCAAATCATATTGTAGATGCCCATATCTGCTGTGCATTTATTTACTTATTTTACAAAAGAGAAGCGTGGGATACTTCTTTTGTTGCCTTATTTGTAATTGACTTTATTAAATATTTGGATATATTTAGTGCAACCGAAGGAGGGGGGGATAGAAAGAAGAAGAAGAAATAGAAAACAGGAGGAAATTGTAGGGACAAGAGAGGGTATATAAATATACACACAGTACAGGCCAAAAGTTTGGACACGCCTTCTCATTCAATGCGTCTTCTTTATTTTCATGACTATTTACATTGTAGATTGTCACTGAAGGCATCAAAACCATGAATGAACACATGTGGAGTTATGTACTTAACAACAAATGTGAAATACCTGAAAACATGTTTTATATTCAAAATAGCCACCCTTTGCTATGATTACTTCTTTGCACACTCTTGGCATTCTCTCGATGAGCTTCAAGAGGTAGTCACCTGAAATGGTTTTCACTTCACAGGTGTCATAGTTTTGATGCCTTCAGTGACAATCTACAATGTAAATAGTCATGAAAATAAAGAAAACACTTTGAAATGAGAAGGTGTGTCCAAACTTTTGGCCTGTACTGTATATATATATATACACATACATATACATGTATATATGTATATGTATATTATAATCATTACATTATACTGTACAGAACATTGGATTTTGACTTGTGTTGTAATGTTGTCTTTCCATCAGCCTAAGTGTCTTGCTCGACGACCAACATCTCACCAGGTCCCATGGTTGCGTGAGTGACAGGAAGAAAAGCCCCAGGGTGAAGTCATTTGGCTCTATTCAACATTCAACAGGTACTATACTAGAGGACACTCATATGAATCACTCTAATAACAGCTTTTATTTACTCATCTTTAAGTCTGTTCTATCCTTGAAGGAACTTCTTTCACGGTGAAGGAAAGTCAAACATAATCAAACATGCACACAAACGCACTCAAACACAAGTCTGGTATTGAATTGTGACCTCGACTGGCATTATTTCTTCCGCCGCAAGCACATAACGAGTTCTATATTTCTTTTTGTAAAATATTAATAGTTTATGCAAGGGCACAATAACCACAAAACAATACGATTCGATTAAACTTTAACTGGAAGCAATTCACACATTTGCACAGGGGTTAGTGCGTGTGCCTCACAATACGAAGGTCCTGGGTTCAATCCCGGGCTCGGGATCTTTCTGTGTGGAGTTTGCATGTTCTCCCCATGACTGCGTGGGTTCCCAACCGGGAGATAGGTTGATTGGCAACACTAAGGCTATGTCTACACTATTGGCTTTTATTAATATCTCGATATTTTTAGGCCATATCGCGATATACGATATATATCTTGATATTTTGCCTTAGCCTTGAATGAACACTTGATGCATATAATAGGGCGCATTAAAGGAGTCATATTATTATTATTTTTCTAAATGTAAAAGACTTCCTTGTGGTCTACATAACATGTAATGGTGGTTCTCTGGTCAAAATGTTGCATAGATGATGTTTATGGGGTCATGTCCTTCGCTATGTAATAAGTTACTGCGGACGTTATCTCCTTGTGTTTGTGACTATGTTTTTCATATGGTGTTGATCTGTAAATGGAAGACGTCAGGCTCATTTGTCAGTGCAGGTTGTTTCGGCATTTTTTGGGGTGTGGCACCGGCCAGAGATGTTAACTGCGGAGTTTCAAGCACTCTTCATTCTCTCGCGGGTGACTTTTTAAATGAAAGAACAAATTAGTAGTCCTGCTACCAATGTTCCCTCTAATTGTTCATGTGTGTGAGCAAACACAAAAACTCCCTGAGCATTCAGTGGAGCACATGTGAGCAACATCACACGTGGCAATACCAGCAGCACACCTGTCTCAAACCGATCTTTTATAATAACACTCAAATGAGGAGTCATTTTCATGAGATTATTTTGTAATATTAGTGATTTGGCCCACTTGTAATGAAAATAAAAGAAATCTTGTTTTTCATAAGCTATGGATTAGTATTGTACAATATGTCTGGGTGGGGGTTCCTGCTTTGGAAATCATTTGTACCCCTTTCAGAGATCACATTTAGTTGCCCTTAAACATCCTCATGTTGCACAATGAAATGTAAGCATAGGATGAAGTGTGCATTCCTGTAACTTTCTCTAGTAACAGCATTCCATGATTAATATCAATAAATTAACATTAATAATAAATGACAGTAGAATAAGCACACGTATGACTGAGGAGTCATAGTGTAACTTTGTGTGGTGTTTGAGTTGTCCGACTTTTTGTGTGGCCTTAAACGCACCAGTGGGTTAGTGCTATGCGTGTTGGTGACAGATGACAAGTTGCTTTTGGCCTGGTTTGTACGGCAGAAAATTACTAGTTTTTCGAGATAGAAGTTTTTTACTCATGTTTTTGGTCGATATAATTCCTGTTCTCGAAGCATCTCGATAGACGTTACAATAATTGAACGGTGTTCAATTGAACGGTGTTGATGAACACCGTTAGGGCCGCTTGTTGTCACTGTCACTCAGAGTTGCATTGCAAAATTACACACAATAAATGTGTTTATTTTGTTTAGAATTCAGATGGGTTTGATTTGATGCGCGGCATATATTTGCTGTGTGCAGAGGACGCTTGAGCAGTGCGCAATTGCGCAGGCGCGCACCTTAGAGGGAACGTTGGCTGCTACCTTTTGTAGCAACACTTCTGCTGCATAATTTGCATATTACTGTTGTCTGCTGAATATCTTCCCACTTGAAGCCAAACTTACGCCAGATGATGGACCCCGTGCTGTTTTTTTGGGGCATTAATTGTTCTTCCTCCATTTGTGATCAGTTTCGCATCTTCTCTTGTATTGTCACTCGCACCGCTCCTCTCTGCTGGTCGAGGGCGTGTGACGTTACACACGTGACAGTATGTGACGTATGGAAGAAGGTGGGCTTGTTTTACGCCCCTGTGAGAAAGACAGACTAGAAAGAGTGAGAAGAGCCTGTAGTGTAATGTCTGCAGCTAAATGCAACTGCGTGACAACTATACTCCAATATCACGATATCACGATATAATCATTTTCTATATCGCAAAGAGGCAAACCCGCGATATATCGAGTATATCGATATATCGCCCAGCCCTAGTCTACACTAAGTCGTTTAACCCCTTAAACGAATAATTATTTAGCCTAAGCCCCGTTTCAGCCACACTAAACCAGCGTTTAAGGTTCCCCTCCTCGGACAATTTTTTTTCAGTGAGTATGGACTCACTGATCGTTTACAAACTGAGTTCGGAGAGGAAGTGATGCCAGAAAGACTGCGCCCCACACAGGAAGTGACGTCAGAAAGAATGCGCCACAGCCGGCTTCATAATGAAGCGGTTTCGTAACTCGGAGGTAAACACTGGAAATATGAAGGCGAGTCATCCAGACATGCCTGTGTTTCTTCTTCCGTCTGTTCAGACTCTTGTGGAAATCACACATGAATACCTTAAGAGAAAGAGGTTGCAGCTATTTGGGATACAACACTTCTCAGACGGCAAGAGAACTTTCCAATGTCCAGGTCAGCTGTGATTCTACTTAGCGAAAAACTTTGTCCATTTGTCGAAGGAGAGACAACGAGAATGCGTGCTCCCGTGGATGTGATACAAAAAAAAAGGTAGTGTGTGCTTTGTATTACCTGGCCGTCGAGGGAAGACTAACTACGGAAAACGGCAAATGCATTTGGACTGGCAAAGCAGACTGTATCAGTTATTGTCCGCCATGTATGTCACGGACTCAACGTCTTGTCACACCTGGATGAAGTCTTGTCTGGGTTTCGTCTGGTTTCATGTTGTTTTGTCATTTCCTGTTTTATTTTGAAATGCTGACTCTCCCTTTCGTTTCAGATCACTTGCCCTTCCTCCTGTATCACTGGTCTGACGTCTTTCCTGATTGCCTGATTGTGCCCACCTGTGTCACCCTCCCTCATGTGTATAAATGTCTCGTCCCCCTTCTGTCCTGTGCCAGAGTGTTTCGTATCTTCTTGTGCGTACCGCCAGCGCTCCTTTGCCACAGTCTTGTCGACAGCCATAGCCACGTTTTTTGTGTACCCTTTGATCCACGGGAGATTCTTTGTTTGTAAACTTTGTCAGGTAAGATTAGCTTCCTAGCATCGCCTCCGTTGGAGCGTTAATATTTTTGTTAGTTTAGTGGTCAGGTTAGATCCGTTTTGATAGCCTGTTTTGTTTCTCCCGTTTTGGTCCCCTCCCCTTGTGAGATTAAATAACCGTTTCAGAAACCCTGCATCTGTGTTCAAAGTCCTATTCGGGTCGTGACACGTCTGGGTCCAGAGAATATAAAGTCACCAAAAAGGAATGGACAATGAAGGTGAAGGCAAAAGAGTGAGGAGTGTCCTGACCAGATACCTAGATCCCTAGATTGATTGTTGTAAAATGTTCTTTATCACATTGTTTACTTTCAGGTGTGATACAATAGGGCCCCACAGCACACTGGATTCCAGTTAATTGAAATACCACAACCATATTTGCCAACCTTGAGACCTCCGATTTCGGGAGGGGGGGGCGTGGTCGGGGGTGGGGCAGGGGCGTGGTTAAGAGGGGAGGAGTATATTTACAGCTAGAATTCACCAAGTCAAGTATTTCATATATATATGTATGTATATATATATATATATATATACATATATATATATATATATATATATATATATATATATATATATATATATATATATAATAAATACTTGACTTTCAGTGAATTCTAGCTATATAAGATGTGACTTTAAGGTTTTACTACTTACGTATAAAATACTACATGGTCTAGCTCCGTCCTATCTTGTCGATTGTATTGTACCATATGTCCCGGCAAGAAATCTGCGTTCAAAGAACTCCGGCTTATTAGTGATTCCCAGAGCCCAGAAAAAGTCTGCGGGCTATAGAGCGTTTTCTATTCGGGCTCCAGTACTACGGAATGCCCGCCCGGTAACAATTAGAGATGCTACCTCAGTAGAAGCATTTAAGTCCCATCTTAAAACTCATTTGTATACTCTAGCCTTTAAATAGCCCCCCTGTTGGACCAGTTGATCTGCCGTTTCTTTTCTTTTCTCCTCTGCTCCCCTTTTCCTTGTGGGGGGGGGGGGGGGGGGGGGCACAGGTCCGGTGGCCATGGATGAAGTGCTGGCTGTCCAGAGTCGGGACCCGGGGTGGACCGCTCGCCTGTGCATCGGCTGGGAACATCTCTGCGCTGCTGACCCGTCTCCGCTCGGGATGGTGTCCTGCTGGCCCCACTATGGACTGGACTCTTACTATTATGTTGGATCCACTATGGACTGGACTCTCACAATATTATGTCAGACCCACTCGACATCCATTGCTTTCGGTCTCCCCTAGAGGGGGGCGGGGGGGGTTACCCACATATGCGGTCCTCTCCAAGGTTTCTCATAGTCATTCACATCGACGTCCCACTGGGGTGAGTTTTTCCTTGCCCTTATGTGGGCTTTGTACCGAGGATGTCGTTGTGGCTTGTGCAGCCCTTTGAGACACTTGTGATTTAGGGCTATATAAATAAACATTGATTGATTGATTGATATATATATATATATATATATATATATATATATATATATATATATATATATATATATATATATATATATATATATATATAGGCCCTGCGATGAGGTGGCGACTTGTCCAGGGTGTACCCCGCCTTCCGCCCGATTGTAGCTGAGATAGGCTCCAGTGCCCCCCGCGACCCCAAAGGGAATAAGCGGTAGAAAATGGATGGATGGATGGATATATATATATATATATATATATATATATATATATATATATATATATTTTTTTTATTATTATATATATATATATATATAAATAAGAGAAATACTTGAATTTCAGTGTTCATTTATTTACACATATACACACACATAACACTCATCTACTCATTGTTGAGTTAAGGGTTGAATTGTCCATCCTTGTTCTATTCTCTGTCACTATTTTTCTAGCCATGCTCTCTGATGATGCATTCTGCTTCGTCTCCTTGTTGTGTGCGCAGTTGTGCACTGCATTCTCTAAAAGCCCTAGATGTTATTGTCACATATTCATGTACAGTAGATGGCAGTATTGACCTGTATAAGAGAGTCACAACATTGCTGTTTACGGCAGACGAACTGCTTTACGGTAGACGAAAACGTGACTGCTGTTGTTGTATTTTGTTGCCGCGCTGGGAGGACGTTAATGAAACTGCCTAACAATAAACCCACATAAGAAACCAAGAACTCGCCCTCGATCATTCTACAGTTATAACGTGATTGGGCAGGCACGCTGTTTATATTGTGGGAAAGCGGACGTGAAAACAGGCTGTCGACACGTCACTCAGGTCCGCCTGAATTCCGGGGGCTTTTCGGGAGAAAATTTGTCCCGGGAGGTTTTCGGGAGAGGCACTGAATTTCGGGAGTCTCCCGGAAAATCTGGGAGGGTTGGCAAGTATGCCACAACACTGGATATTGTTCAGATAAGTTAAATTTAAGAACTTGCACACAAAGCAACACTGGAGGTGACTATGACGTACGCATTTTCCGCGCATGCGTATTAGGTCGCGTTGCACCGGCGGACGTAGGGGGCAGGGGGTCTTAAACGGTGGCATTGTGGTGTGTGGACAAGGATAAGGTTAGGTGGGATTTACCCTGGATAACCTTAGCCGGGTTAGTGTAAACAGGGCCTAAATTGGCCCTAGTGTGTGAATGTGAGTGTGAATGTTGTCTGTCTATCTGTGTTGGCCCTGTGATGAGCTTGCGACTTGTCCAGGGTGTACCCCGCCTACCACCCGAATGCAGCTGGTATAGGCTCCAGCACCCCCCGCGACCCCGAAAGGGACAGGCGGTAGAAAATGGATGGATGGAAGGATGGATGGATAAGTCTGTGCTGCCATTCAGATTGCTTCTGGAACTGTCAGACGCACACATAATACTCAAGGTATATGCAAGGACCTCGGCCGGCATGATTGAAGACTTTATTCCTCGTCGAATAGCAAAGCACTTGTCCTTACACAGCGCTGCACTGATGCTGTACTAATGGCAACATCACTCCCCATCTGGTGTCCATCATTTGGATTCAGGGCAAGGCCCGCCCCGGCAGATCCATCCGATTAGTCCCTCTCATCGATTTGTGCCAGCTCGCCCATGACTTAGTCAAGCCAAGGTGTCTCCTCCATGACATGCTGTCTTCCTATGATTTAGTTTGCCAACGCTCTAAGTGCACTGAGTGTGACAATAAAATATTTAATCTAATATGCATGCAGAAGAGGGAGGGAGGAGTATAGAAGGGAGAGCGAGGGAGCTGGATATTGAGTTCCAGATGAGCTTGGAGGTAATGATAAATGTTTGTGCCATCTTTAGGCATATGCACGGTATGGATGCTTAGGTTTGGCATCCTTCTTGTTTGATCGTGGATGATGAATGTGGGATTTTTGGTGGAGGACAAGTTTGTGGCGGATTATTTTCCAGTCAGGTGGCCGTAAAAGCGTCACATCCAAAGAGAAGGAATTCGATTTTCCGCCTTATCTGCGCTTACGGTCTGAAGCGTGTAATAGCAGGAACAGGACACGATGCGTGCACAACAATTGCATTTTGTAAGCACACAAAGAGATCATTGCATTTATGGACGTGTGAGCTGTATACTGATGAAGCTGCTGCGTTGCACTCGATCAATACATTGATTCCTATTACATTACTTGATTTAATATACGTCGCCCCGTAGCTCCTCTTTGACACAGTAATGTACACGACTGGACACTTCATTAGGTACACAGTGTCATGCGGTCCGATACAGGAGACGGATGTCTAACTGACCCTCAGAGATGCTGCCTGTTGACATACATAAAGATGAATCCTACTAACTTTATTGACTGCTATAAGACAACCCTAAATATAAGACACCTATTTTTCAAGAGGTTTTTGGAAAATGTTTCCAGACAAAACCAAAGCCATAATGAATCTTTTGTTGAAATTAGGGCTGGGCGATATGGCCTTTTTTTAATATCGCGATATTTTAAGGCCATATCGCGATACACTATATACATCTCGATTTTTTGCCTTAGCCTTGAATGAACACTTGATGCATATAATCACAGCAGTATGATGATTATATGTGTCTACATTAAAAAAATTCTTCTTCATACTGCATTAATATATGTTACTTTAAAACTTTCATGCAGAGAAGGAAATCACAACGAAAAAAATCACTATTTTTTTCATACGGTGTTGATGTGGAAATGTTTGCCTCTGCATTTTGATGGTGTGGACGTGTGGCACAGAACGGAGATGTTGACATGCGGAGTAAGCACTGTTCATTCTCTAGCAGGTCCATCCATCCATCTTCTTCCGCTTATACAAGATTGGTTCGCGGGGGCAGCAGCCTAAGCAGGGAAGCCCAGACTTCCCTCTCCCCAGCCACTTCGTCCAGCTCATCCCGGGGGATCCCGAGGCGTTCCCAGGCCAGCCGGGAGACATAGTCTTCCCAACGTGTCCTGGGTCTTCCCCGTGGCCTCCTACCGGTTGGACGTGCCCTAACTAAACACCTCCCGAGGGAGGCGTTCGGGTGGCATCCTGACCAGATGCCCGAACTACCTCATCTGGCTCCTCTCGATGTGGAGCAGCAGTGGCTTTACTTTGAGCTCCCCCCAGATGACAAAGCTTCTCACCCTATCTCTAAGGGAGAGCCCCGCCACCCGGCGGAGGAAACTCATTTCGGCCGCCTGTACCCGTGATCTTGTCTTTTCGGTCATAACCCAAAGCTCATGACCATAGGTCAGGTTGGGAACGTAGATCGACCGGTAAATTGAGAGCTTTGCCTTCTGGCTCAGCTCCTTCTTCACCACAACGGATCGATACAGCGTCCGCATTACTGAAGATGCCGCACCGATCCGCCTGTCGATCTCACGATCCACTTTTCCCTCACTTGTGAACAAGACTCCTAGGTACTTGAACTCCTCCACTTGGGGCAGGGTCTCCTCCCCAACCCGGAGATGGCACTCCACCCTTTTCCGGGCGAGAACCATGGACTCGGACTTGGAGGTGCTGATTCTCATCCCATGATTCTATGTGTCTACATCAAAACATTCTTCTTCATACTGCATTAATATATGTTACTTTAAAACTTTCATGCAGAGAAGGAAATCACAACTAAAAAAAATCACAATTTTTTTCATACAGTGTTGATCTGGAAATGTTTGCCTCGGCATTTTGATGTTGTGGACGTGTGGCACCGAACGGAGATGTTGACATGCGGAGTAAGCGCTGTTCATTCTCTAGCAGGTGACTTTTCAAATGATGCTACATATTAGCAGTAATGCTACTTTTTATAGCAACGCTTTCGCCCCACATTTGACAAATTACGGTTGTCTGTTCGACATATTCCCACTTGAAGCCAAACCATCGCCAGACGATGGACCCCCTGCTGTTTTTGGGGGGAATTAATTATTCCTTCATTTGTTACCAGATTCACAACTTCTTTCTCTCGTATTACCGCTCACACGGCTATGCTAGCATCACAGCTAACGTTAGCCATGCTGCTACCTCTTTGCTGCGCGTGGGCATATATGTATGTGACGTATGACGTGACAGTATGTGACGTGTGTAGAAGCTGCGCTTGTCTGTCTGTGAGAAGGAGACACAGGAAAGAGCGAGGAGAGCCTGTCGTGTAATGCCAGCAGCTAAAAGCAACTGCGTGAGAACGTATACTCGAATATCACCATATAGTCATTTTCTATATCGCACAGAGACAAACCCGCGATATATCGCCCAGCCCTAGTTGAAATCATATTTTTAGTATCAGTGGAGAATTATAGTTTTCAGATGTTGACTCGAATTTGCGTCATTGGTTCCCATCACTAAGCCGGATAAGGTTATCCAGGGTAAATCCCACCTAACCTTATTCGTGTCCACACACAACAATGCCACTGTTTAAGACCCCATACCTCCTCCGTCCGCTGCCGCAACGCGACCTAGTACGCATGTATGAAAAAAATGCCAGCGTCATAGTCACCTCTGACCTGGAAGTGTATACTTACCCTGTGATTCAATGTAGACTACCATTTCTTTTAACAGTAATCCTTGCTTGCCTCACCATCAGCAGCTGTTAGACTATTGTAGTGAATCACACCTGAGCCATCATACATGAATCATATCTTTAATGGACGTGTGAAAGTAAACAATGTGATAAAGAACATTTTACAGCAATTATAGATATATGTTCAGAACACTGTTTGGAGGCTGAAATTGGCGGTCGTACTTAACGGCCGCAACCACTTCATGGCTTCACAAAAGTTATGGAGTACAAAACTAGACTTTGAGTAATCGCTCGACATACATCGCGGACAATAACTAGTCATAGTCTGCTTTGCCAGTCCAAATGTATTCGCTGTTTTTCGTAGTCTGTCATTGTCTCCCCTTCGACAAATAGACAACAATTTTCACTAAGTAGAATCACAGCTGACCCGGACATTTGAAAGTTCCCTTGCCGTTCAGCTGGCACAACACACTCGGTGACAAACTTTGTTGCCGTCTGAGATGTGTTGTATCCCAAATAGCTGCAATCACACGTTTGCCTCTCTTAAGGTATTCTTGTGTGATTTCCACACGGGCGTGTCTGGATGACTCGACTCCATCTTTCAGACGTCACTACCTGTGTGGGGCGCGGTCTTTCTGGCGCCACTTCCTCTCCGAACTCAGTTTGTAAACGATCAATGAGTCCACACAAAGCTAAGAGCCGGAGATTCAAGAAGTAGGCGCCGCACTTACCTGTGTAAAAAATTGTCCGAGGAGGGGTACCTCAATCGCTGATTTAGTGCGGCTGAAACGGGGCTTAGGCTAAATAATTTTTTGTTTAAGGGGTTATCCGGATTAGTATAGACATAGCCTAAACAAAAACCACGGTGGACCACAGCATTCGCATTTAAAACACTATTAAATCCAGCAGAAATACATAATGTGATTTTGACATATAAAACTATAAATATGCTGACAATAAGTAGTCAAAAATCTGTTTTGGTGTGCATCCATGTAGTTGACACCGCCAACTAATGGTCTGGCATGGATAATGCATAATTTTTGTTGTAGATATAGAGATGTGTCGTCGCATGAAAACAACAACATCATTAAATGTGCTTTTCCTTAGCCTTACAGTACAACAGGTTTTGTGGAATTTAGAAGTTGTGGCATTTCTTGCCCTGATGTGGGATCTGAGCCAAGGATGTCGTTGTGGCTTGTGCAGCCCATTGAGACACTCGTGATTTAGGGCTATATAAGTAAACATTGATTGATTGATTAATTAATAATAATAACTGGGATTTATATAGCGCTTTTCTAAGTACCCAAAGTCGCTTTACATGTAGAACCCATCAATCATTCACACCTGGTGGTGGTAAGCTACTTTCATAGCCACAGCTGCCCTGGGGTAGACTGACAGAAGCGTGGCTGCAATTTGCGCCAACGGCCCCTCCGACCACCACCTATCATTCATCATTCAATTCATCGGTGTGAGTGGCACCGGGGGCAAAGGGTGAAGTGTCCCGCCCAAGGACACAACGGCAGCGATTTTTGGATGGTAAGAGGCGGGGAGCGAACCTGCAACCCTCAGGTTTCTGGCACGGTTGCTCTACCCACTACGCCATGCCGCCCCAATCAATGATTGATTGAATTGCGCGACGAAAACATAACTCCTATGACAGAGATTACAGTTAAAAGTAATTTAAAGATGGCAGTGTTGCGCTTGTAATGCGAAAACAAGACAACTTGAAGTATGTTTTGACACACAAAAATGTGTGCGCCGTTTATTCCATCAAAGACGAGACTTCGTCTGAAATGTGTTGTATCTGGAATAGCTGCAATCGCCCGTTTCCTTCTCTTAAGGTATTCATGTGCGATTTCCACAAGCGTCTGTACATGTCCAAGAAGGAGAAACTCGGGCATGTCTGGATGACTCGCCTCCATCTTTCTAGTGGTTGCCGCTGAGTTACCGAACGGGTTGTTATGAAGGTGGTTGTGGCACGTCCTTTCTGACGTCACTTCCTGTGTGGGGCGCGATTTTTCTGGCGTCACTTCCTCTCCGAACTCAGTTTGTAAACGATCGTTGAGTCCATACAAAGCTAAGAGCCGGAGATTCGAGAAATACACGGCGCACTTACCTGTGTAAAAAATTATCCAAGGAGGGTTACCTTAAACGATGGTTTAGTGTGGCTGACACGATGCTTATGCTAAATAATTATTCGTTTAAGGGGTTATCCGGCTTTGTGCACCAGTAAAAAAACATGGTAACACTTTAGTATGGGGAACATATTCACAATTAATTAGTTGCTTATTAACATGCAAATTAGTAACATATTGGCTCTTAACTAGTCATTATTAAGTACTTCTTAATGCCTTATTTGGCATGGCCTTATTATAACCCTAACCCTCTAACCCTGGCCCTAACCCTCTAACCCTAATCCTTTTTTTGATTGATTGATTGAAACTTTTATTAGTAGATTGCACAGTACAGTACATATTCCGTACAATTGACCACTAAATGGTAACACCCGAATAAGTTTTTCAACTTGTTTAAATCGGGGTCCCTAACCAAATAACTCTAAATTAAGTCTTTGTTACTTAGAATATGTTCCCCATACTAAAGTGTTACCAAAAACATATAACTTTGTCTTGAATTTGAAAAAAAAAAAACATTTTATTTTTCACTAAAGAAGGGTTCGGTGAATGCGCATATGAAACTGGTGGGGTTCGGTACCTCCAACAAGGTTAAGAACCACTGGTGTAGACATAGCCTAAGAATTAATACTAAAACTCCTCCACTGTTGACTGCTACTGGTGTGTGTGTGAGGGACAGGAAAACAAGCCATGACTTTTGTCGCCACCTGTTTGCTTGCATATATAAATCTCTAGACCTTGAATATTATTCTTTTTTAAGAGATTTTGAGAAGCAGTTTTGTCTTTGAAATTAAAATTCATCCATTATATTTTATAATCATATTTCTCAGCCGATGGGCAGTTGATAACTCTGCTTCATAGATCATCATTATCTTAAACAAGGCATCATAACTAGGGATGGGTACCTTTCACATCTGAACCGATACTGTCCCAATTTCCGGTAACAGGAAATCAATACAAGTACTGAACAGTACTACATTTCGGTAATTTGGTGTGTGTTAAATAATATTAATTGCTTTGTTATAAAATCAAATTTTTTTTTCATTAAGTTATGCATTGTCATGTTAAAAAGCCAACAGGCACTTTATGTTTAGTAATATTCTTTATTTTTTCTGTCTTTCTTGACAGTTTTCACTCTGTGTCATGGTGAAGGAACCCAGTAAAGTTCCCGACTCTACAGCAATGGCTCATGTGTTCATTATGTATAGAGTTTAGTGTGACGTTTAGTCTCCAGTTCCCACACTGAGATGAGAACATTATAATAACTGTGCTATCCTGGTTGTTTTATCTTGTATTACATTTCTTAGTCTCATTTACAAGTATTATATAGTAGACTTTGCATGTAGTTGCAGTTCTAAGAGAATATATGGAAGTAGTGTATAGACTAGAGCAGTGTTTTTCAACCACTGTGCCGTGAGATACAGTCTGGTGTGCCGTGGGAGATTATCTAATTTCACCTATTTGGGTAAAAAATATTTTTTGCAAACTAGTAATTATAATCTGCAAATGATCTGTTGTTGTTGAGTGTCTGTGCTGTCTAGAGCTCGGCAGAGTAACCGTGTAATACTCTTCCATATCAGTTGGTGGCAGCCTGTAGCTAATTGCTTTGTAGATGTCGGAAACAGCGGGAGGCAGTGTGAAGGCAAAAAGGTGTCTAATGCTTAAACCAAAAATAAACAAAAGGTGAGTGCCCCTAAGAACAGGCATTGAAGCCTAGGGAAGGCTATGCAGAACGGAACTAAAACTGAACTGGCTACAAAGTAAACAATAACAGAATGCTGGACGACAACAAAGACTTACTGTGGAGCAAAGACGGCGTCCACAAAGTACATCCGAACATGACATGACAATCAACAATGTCCCCACAAAGAAGGATAAAAACAACTGAAATATTCTTGACTGCTAAAACAAAGTAGATGCGGGAAATATCGCTCAAAGGAAGACATGAAACTGCTACAGGAAAATACTAATAAAAGAGAAAAAGCCACCAAAATAGGAGCGCAAGACAAGAACTACAACACTACACACAGGAAAACAGCAATAAACTCCAAATAAGTCAGGGTGTGATGTGACAGGTGGTGACAGTACACCTACTTTGAGACGAGCTATAGTGATGCATGCTTGGTTATGCTTTAAAGTCATATCCAACACTTGCGACAACGACTTTTTACTTTCAACTGAGTTTCGTTTTTTAATGATTTCTGCTGGTGGTGTGCCTCCGCATTTTTTCAACGCTAAAAATGTGCCTTGGCTCAAAAAAGGTTGAAAAACACTGGACTAGAGTGTGTTGCCTAGCTAAGAAGTAGCCTTTGCCATGAAGCTGAATGTGCCAATTTAGTCTTATGTTGTCTTTATACTGTAAATGTTGTACTTATTACACACTTCGGGCCTGATCTACTGAATATTTGCATGTACTAAAACATGTGCACACAAAGCTGATCTACTAAATGTGTGCACAGAGGATTCTGTCTCTTCAGTGAGCAGAATAAGGAGCGCAATCCATTTAGTGTGTCTGTCTTCATGAATATGCAGGATATATGGTGTTCATCATAACACCCACAATACTGGGAGGAGATAATATAGTTATCCTGCACAGGCTGTTTGATTTGTCAAGAATAAAACTCAACTGCGGGCACTATTTTGCATCTTTATTTAGCACATCAGAAAAGTACATGCAAACCGACACAGCTACACACACGGCTGTGAGAACATATTAGACATATTCTCTAATAACATTTTAGTGCACAAAAAAAAAAAAAATTTCCATTGTAGATGCACTGCGGGGCTGCTTCTAAAATGCCCATAAAAAGCGGCACGTGTGCTGCTTGTTTGGGGAAAAAAAGCAAAATGTGACAGGAGCATAACATGATGTGCAGTAAATGATTGAAAGTCTCCGTGGTGAAAGCCCCGTATAGTACAAAAACCTCAAAAATAAGGTGGTACGCAACACTTTTCAATTGCACACGGAGTAACACGGCCACTAATAGTGCCCTTCTTCTTCTCTTTATTCCTCTAGATTCCGTCGAGAACATGGGGCCGCAAATACATGACTCCGACAAACCCGGTTCTGGGCTTTTCTCTCTCTCGGCTCTTCCCAGGTTGCCCCACTGGTTTTTACATTAACACTTCTGCGCTAGTCTGTTTCGGTCGACCAAATTTCCTATTTCTTTTTGGGTTCCATTTTAATGCCTGCTTGGTGATGTTGGATGCAGGTTTTCGCAGTGTATGCCCGATTCATCCCCATTTCCTTTTTCGGATGTCCATCCCAACCAGATTCTGATTGGTGCTAGCCCACAGGTCATTATTTTAAAATAACTTCTGGCCATCATATCTTGAGCAGGTTGACTGTAACTTGTTGGTGGAACTCTTGTAACTCGCTATGTCCCGAGTCATATAGCAGGACTGGGACGGACTTAAAAAACATTTATATTGAAGAGATGTATCTAGTTGTGACGTGAGAGTGCTGTTGATCTCCAGATTTGTCGAAGTGCTTGAAAAGCCTTTAAAGCTTTAGTTTTGCGGCGTCTTACATCTTCTTCTGTTCCACTGTCTTTGTTGAGTAGAACGCCCAGGTACACAAATTGATCAACCTCTTTAATGACATCTTGATGGAGTCGCAGTCGGCCTTATCGGCGTTAATTCGCATGACTTCCGTTTTCCAATGTTGAGTGGGAGAACTATTTTGCTTGCCTCTTCAGCAATTCGAAATAGCTTTTCCTGCACAGCTTGCTGATTGTGCAAGAGGACGGTAACATCGTCTGCAAATTCAAGACTCTCTAGTTGTTTCGCTACAGTCCATTGGATATCTCTCCTCCTTCCTGCTCTAGTTTGCGTCATGATCAAGCCAATCAGTACCAGAAAGATTGTCGGTGACAGAAGACAACCTTTCGGATCACTGTTTGCTTAGAGAATTGCTCTGACAACTTCCCGTTGTGGACAACCTGGCATTAGCATCTTCGTATAACCATTGGATTATCGTAATTTATTTGTAATAATAGTACACACAATTTTATTGTTTGCACACGCTGTTTAGCAAATGGTATTTGGATCTTAGTGAATCAGGCCCTTTCTGTTTTATTTTTATGTGCATTTTAGTTGTAGTTTTCATTAACAAATAGAATCCTCATGCAAAATCACTAATGCTAATCCGTGGAATGTACAAAACCAGTGAAGTTGGCACGTTTTGTAAATCATAAAAATAAAAACAATACAGTGATTTGCAAATCCTTTTCAACCTATATTCAATTGAATAGACTGCGAAGACAAGATACTTAACGTTCGAACTGGTAAACTTTGTTATTTTTTACAAATATTAGCTCATTTGGAATTTGATGCCTGCAACATGTTTCAAAAAAGCTGGCACAAGTGGCAAAAAAGATTGAGAAAGTTGAGGAATGCTCATCAAACCCTTATTTGGAACATCCCACAGGTGAACATGCTAATTGGGAACAGGTGGGTGCCCTGATTGGGTATAAAATAGTCATTCACAAACAAGGATGGGGCGAGGGTCACCACTTTGTGTGAGGAAATAGTCAAACAGTTTAAGAACAACATTTTAGCTATTGCAAACAATTTAGGGATTTCACCATCTACGGTCCGTAATCAATCAATCAATCAATCAATCTTTATTTATATAGCCCTAAATCACAAGTGTCTCAAAGGGCTGCACAAGCCACAACGACATCCTCGGTACAAAGCCCACATACGGGCAAGGAAAAACTCACCCCAGTGGGACGTCGATGTGAATGACTATGAGAAACCTTGGAGAGGACCGCATATGTGGGTAACCCCCCCCCCCCCTCTAGGGGAGACCGAAAGCAAGTAATATCATCAAAAGGTTCAGAGAATCTGGAGAAATCACTACACGTAAGCGGCAAGGCTGAAAACCAACATTGAATGCCCGTGACCTTCGATCCCTCAGGCAGTCAAAAAGTGACATCAGTGTCTAAATGATATTACCACATGGGCTCAGGCACACTTCAGAAAACCACTATCAGTAACTACAGTTTGTCGCTACATCTGTAAGTGCAAGTTAAAACTCTACTATGCAAAGCAAAAGCCATTTATCAACAACACCCAGAAACGCCGCCGGCTTCGCTGGGTCCGAGCTCATCTAAGATGGACTGATGGAAAGTGTAAAAGTGTTCTGTGGTCTGACGAGTCCACATTTCAAATTGTTTTTGGAAACTGTGGACGTCGTGTCCTCCGCACCAAAGAGGAAAATAACCATCCGGACTGTTACAGGCGCAAAGTTTAAAAGCCAGCATCTGTGATGGTATGGGGGTGTATTAGTGCCCAAGACATGGGTAACTTACAAATCTGTTAAGGCACCATTAATGCTGAAAGGTACATACAGGTTTTGGAGCAACATATGTTACCATCCAAGCAATGTTATCATGGACGCCCCTGCTTATTTCAGCAAGACAATGTCAAGCCACATGTTACAACAGCGTGGCTTTGTAGTAAAAGAGTGCGGGTACTAGACTGGCCTGCCTGTAGTCCAGACCTGTCTCCCATTGAAAATGTGTTGCGCATTATAAAGCGTAAAATACGACAATGGAGACCCCAGACTGTTGAACAACTTAAGCTGTACATCAAGCAAGAATGGGAAAGAATTCCTCCTGAAAAGCTTCAAAAATTGGTCTGCTCAGTTCCCAAACGTTTACTGAGTGTTTTTAAAAGGAAAGGCCATGTAACACAGTGGAAAAATGCCCTTTTGCCAACTTTTTTGCACTGTATTGCTGCCATTAAATTCTTAGTTAATGATAATTTGCAAAAAAAGTTTCTCAGTTCGAACATTAAATATCATGTCTTTGCAGTGTATTCAATTGAATATAAGTTGAAAAGGATTTGCAAATCATTGTATTGTTGTTGTTTTTTTTACAATTTATACAACGTGCCAACTTCACTGGTTTTGGGTTTTGTATATGGCAAACCCGAAATGATTTAGCTTGATGCTAGTATATTTAAAAAAAAAAAATGGAACCTTACTTTATGTTTGAGCGTTTTCTGTCCGGCTTACTTACTTGGTGAGTAATGGAATTTGCATCATTACCTAGAGGCAGTTTGGCTGAGGGTTTAAGCCGGTGTTGTTCATAACTTGACCTGACATCACTAGCAACTAAGGTATCAAATGTGGCACTGTTTGATTTTACATTAATTGATACCCACTAGTTCCGGCGGTGCCTATAAAAGTACCAGATTCGGTACCCATCCCTAACCATAACTCCTCCTTTGTTGTTTGCTTAAGTTCCAATAACCTTTGAGACACTTTACCCCTGAGCAGGTGTCTGGAACTCTCCAGGTCACTTAGGTGTGTGTGTGAGTGACAATAAGAAAAGCTTTGACTTGTTTGGGCAGATTTGGTGCCACCTGTTCGGTTGTGTTGGATTTATAAATCTCTAAACCACAAAAATCACTTCTTTTTTTTTTGTCAGACTTTTAGGAAGGAATATAAGTGAAATCGGATTTTATTCATCATTGTGGAAGCAAAAGTGTGTGTGTGTGTGTGTGTGTGTGTGTGTGTGTGTGTGTGTGTGTGTGTGTGTGTGTGTGTGTGTGTGTGTGTGTGTGTGTGTGTGTGTGTGTGTGTGTATGTTTGTGAGTGACCAGAAGAAAAGTTGTCACTCGGTTGGGCGATATTTGGCATCCCCTGTTAGTTTTCATGCACAAATGTCCAACCCTGAAAATGAGATGGCGTTTGTCTTCTGTTCGGTTTAAAACAGTACAATGAAACTCGTTCCAATGTAGACCGTAATGACTTGGCCAAAAGCATGAATCTTAATTTGGGCCTCGTGTGTGAAAACAGGCGGACACATTGGTCCCAAATGGCGAATCCAATGACCGTTCAGCGACCCCCTCTCTTTTTCTCTCTGGAACCATCTGCATTTGTTCCATCCTCTCCTCCCTTCTCCCATGTTTTTTCCCTTTGATTTGTCATCCATCTGTACTGTTATTCATTTTTCATGTCCTTTAATCGCCTGCTGGCCCGCCCGAGCTGCCATGTTGACACCAGACAAAGAAAGCTCCACTTTCTCACATCTTTTTAATGAGCCTGTGTTATGATACAGCTTTCAGTCGTGGTGTTGGCAAAAGAATGGTGGCCTTTAGACAAAAGGTGTAAATTGCCCCCCCCCCCCCCCCCCCCCATTCTCGGCATCCCAAGACCTGTGAATTCTGACTGTGAGACGGAAGGAAAACTGGCAGACTCTAGCCAGAACTGTGTCAATTTGGCTTGAATTACCGCTGTACATTAAAATAAAGCTTTTGGTAAAGCCACTTATCTTGTATTATAAATAGATTAATTGAAACATGTGGGCAATAAAACACTGAGGTTGATTTCAGATGGGAAGACAAGGGAAACATAAAATGTTACAGTATCAGCACTGGGTAGAAGATGCAGTCTAATGTGATCCAATGCAAGAACTGTATAAAATAGTCTACCCGACAATGGGCCCCTTTCAACAACCGTTCTTAAGAACACATTTTGTTCTTAGGCCCACCTACAACGTTTTTAAGGAGATTTTTGTATTCAGCAATGTTTTCTTAGCTGGGATTTGTTCGTAGGCAAGAACAAAATCTACAAGTGGTCCAGAGCACTCTTAGGCCCCATTTACACTAAACCGGATAAGGTTATCCAGGGTTATTCACACCTAACCTTATCCATGTCCACACACAACAATACCACCGTTTAAGACCCCCGCCCCCCTCCGTCCGCCGGCGCAACGCGACCTAATACGCATGCGCGGAAAATGCGTACGTCATAGTCACCTCCAGTGTTGCTTAGTGTGCAAGTTCTTAAATGTAACTTATCTGAACAATATCCAGTGTTGTGGTATTTCAATTAACTGGAATCCAGTGTGCTGTGGGGCCCTGTTGTAGTGAGTTACACCTGAGCAGAGGTGGGTAGTAACGCGCTACATTTACTCCGTTACATCTACTTGAGTAACTTTTGGGATAAATTGTACTTCTAAGAGTAGTTTTAATGCAACATACTTTTACTTTTACTTGAGTATATTTATAGAGAAGAAACGCTACTTTTACGCCGCTACTTTTATCTACATTCAGCTCGCTACTCGCTACTAATTTGTATCCATCTGTTAATGCACGCTTTGTTTGTTTTGGTCTGTCAGACAGACCTTCATAGTGCCTGCGTTTCAACAAATACAGTCACTGGTGACGTTTACTCCGTTCCACCAATCAGATGCTGTCACTGGTGACGTTGGACCAATCAAACAGAGCCAGGCGGTCACATGACCTGACTTAAACAAGTTGAAAAACTTATTGGGGTGTTACCATTTAGTGGTCAATTGTACGGAATATGTACCGTATTTTCCGCACTATAAGGCGCACCGGATTATTAGCCGCACCTTCTATGAATTACATATTTCATAATTTTGTCCACCAATAAGCCGCCCCGGACTAAAAGCCGCGCCTACGCTGCGCTAAAGTGAATGTCAAAAAAACGCTGCGCTAAAGTGAATGTCAAAAAAACAGTCAGATAGTTCAGTCAAACTTTAATAATATATTGAAAACCAGCGTTCTAACAACTCTGTCCCAAAATGTACGCAAATGTGCAATCACAAACATAGTAAAATTCAAAATGGTGTAGAGCAATAGTAACATAATGTTGCTCGAACGTTAATGTCACAACACACAAAATAAACATAGCGCTCACCTTCTGAAGTTATTCTTCATTCGTAAATCCTTCGAATTCTTCGTCTTCGGTGTCCGAATTGAAAAGTTGCGCAAGCGTGGGATCCAAAATGGCCGGTTCCGTCTCGTAGAAGTCATCGGGAGTCAGTGTCGCTGTTGTTCTGTGAATCCTGCCTTCCGGAAAGCTCGGACCACAGTTGTGACCGAAATATCTGCCCAAGCATTTACGATCCACTGGCAAATGTTGGCGTATGTCGTCCGAGGCTGTCTGCCCGTCTTAGTGAAGGTGTGTTCGCCTTCGGAGCTGTGTGAAAAAAGCCACCCGGCCTCTTCGCGTAAACTTCCCTTAACCACTCGCTCATCTTTTCTTCATCCATCCATCCTTTCGAGTTAGCTTTTATGATGACGCCGGCTGGAAAGGTCTCTTTTGGCAAGGTCTTCCTTTTGAATATCACCATGAGTGGAAGTTAGCATGGCAAGCTAGAACCACAGTGAAGGATGACTTCTCATTCCCTGTGGAGCGAATATTCACCGTACGTGCTCCCGTTCCACAGTGCGGTTCAGTTGCTGTGAAATACGGTAGTAATCCGTGTGCGGATGGAGAGATTGCGTCTTTTTATGAACCGGATCGTTTAGTAGGAGCCATTTTGTGGTCTTTACAGATGTAAACAGGAAATGAAACGTACGGTGATATCCGCGCGTTTTTTCTTCTTCTTCCGGGGGCGGGTGAAGCGCTTCCTGTTCTATGGGGGCGGGTGAAGCGCTTCCTGTTCTATGGGGGCGGGTGCTTTCCTTGGCGGTTGCTTGCGTAGAAGAAGAAGCGCTTCCTGTTCTACCGGGAAAAAAGATGGCGGCTGTTTACCGAAGTTGCGAGACCGAAACTTTATGAAAATGAATCGTAATAAAGCGCACCGGGTTATTAGGCGCACTGTCAGCTTTTGAGAAAAATTGTGGTTTTTAGGTGCGCCTTATAGTGCGGAAAATACGGTACTGTAATGTGCAATCTACTAATAAACGTTTCAATCAATCAATCAAAACTGTGAAGGAAAAAAGACAATTTTTTCCGTCAAAAGCCTAAAGACTGACTGCACAGTTCCTGTCTTCACAATAAAAGTGCCGCTCCATTGCGCATGCGCTTTCAAAATAAGAGTCTCCGAAAGCCAGCGCAAACAAGCTAGCAAGCTACGGAGTTTGCCGCCAATGTATTTCTTGTAAAGTGTATAAAAACGAATATGGAAGCTGGACAAATAAGATGCCAAAAACCAACCACTTTCATGTGGTATTAGACAGAAAGGAGTAACTTTTTTTCTCCTCCATTTGAAAACGTGGCCGTTATCAGCACTACTGTCTGATTCCAATCAATGCAAGTCATCAGAATCAGGTAATAAATGATAAATGGGTTGTACTTGTATAGCGCTTTTCTACCTTCAAGGTACTCAAAGCGCTTTGACACTACTTCCACATTTACCCATTCACACACACATTCACACACTGATGGCGGGAGCTGCCATGCAAGGCGCTAGCCAGCAGCCATCAGGAGCTGCTCAGGACACAACGGACATGACGAGGTTGGTACTAGGTGGGGATTGAACAAGGGACCCTCGGGTCGCGCACGGCCACTCCTCCACTGCGCCATGCCGTCCCTACACCAACTTATATTCTTGTCTTCATGAAAGAAAGGAATCTATATGTGTTAAACATGCATGTATATTCATTAAAACACCTTTAACATGTAAACAAAAACGGCTAAATAAATAAATATAAATTATATACTGTATATATATATATATATATATATATATATATATATAAAAATGTGTGTGTATATACATATATATATATATATATATATATGCGTGTATGTATATATATATATATATATATGTGTGTGTGTGTATATATATATATATATATATATATATGATATGAGTGTGTATGTTACTCATCAGTTACTCAGTACTTGAGTAGTTTTTTCACAACATACTTTTTACTTTTACTCAAGTAAATATTTGGGTGACTACTCCTTACTTTTACTAGAGTAATAAATCTCTAAAGTAACAGTACTCTTACTTGAGTACAATTTCTGGCTACTCTACCCACCTCTGCACCTGAGACACCATAAGTTTATCAAATCTTTATTAGACACGTAAACAATATGATAAAGAACATTTTACAATAATCAAACTAGGGATCTAGATATCTGGTCAGGACACTCCTCACTCTTTTGCCTTCACCTTCATTGTCCATTCCTTTTTGGTGACTTTATATACTCTGGACCTAGACGTTGAGTCCGTGACATACATGGCAGACAATAACTAATACAGTCCAAATGCATTCACCGGTTTCCTCGACGGCCAGGTAATATAAAGCACACGCTACTGTTTTTATCACATCCACGGCAGCTCGCATTCTCCTTGTCTCCCCTTCGACAAATGGACAAAGTTTTTCGCCAAGTAGCATCACAGCTAATCCGGCCGGACATTCAAATGATCTTTTGCCGTCTGAGAAGTGTTGTATCCGAAAAAGCTGCAATCGCTTTCTCTTAAGGTATTCATGTGTGATTTCTACAATTGTCTATATATGTAGAAGAAGGAGAAACACGGGTATGTCTCTGACTCGCCTTTATATTTCCAGTGGTTAGCTCCGAGCTTTATTATGAAGCTGGCTGTGGCGTGTTCTTTCTGACATCACTTCCTGTGTGGTCAAGGTCTTTCTGGCGTCACTTCCTCTCCGAACTCAGTTTGTAAACGATCAATGAGTCCATACAAAGCTAAGTGCCGGAGATTCAAGAATTACACGGCTGACTTACCGTGTAAAAATTTGTCCGAGGAGGGGGCCTTAAAAGCTGGTTTAGTGTGGCTGAAACGGGGCTTAGGCTGAATAATTATTTGTTAAAGGGGTTAAACGACTTAGTGTAGATATGGCCTTAGGGTGGCCTATTTGTTCTTAAGTCTGACAAGTTCCCTTACTTCTATTGTCTAATGTTAAATTAATATAGATAGCTAGATAGATAGATAGAGAAAGAGAGAGAGATATAGATATATAGCTGGACGAAGTGGCTGGGAAGAGGGAAGTCTTGGCTTCCTTGCTTAGGCTGCTGCCCCCGCGACCCGACCACGGATAAGCGGAAGAAGATGGATGGATATATATATATATATATATATATGTATATATAGAGAGAGAGATAGATAGCTATAAGACAGAAATATAGCAAAATGAGCATTATATAGACATTTCAAAATACTGTGTGCGTGCACGCACACACACACGCACACAACGGAAATGCTTTTGCTGCTACTGCAAGATGCCGCAGATCGTGCCCTGGAAAGGGAGCGCATATTTCACGACCATGTAGACCTATTTGCCCGAAGTGACGAATATTTATTTGAACGCTTTAGGCTACCGAGAGCAGTCCCCCCCTTTCTTAAACTTACGTTTTGACATACGTTTTGACATGAATTTCCCCCACGTGATAATACGAATTTCTCTTCTGTGATCTGTTTGTGTTTTCTCCGTATGTTTGATGTTCGGCTTTTCCGCCGGAATTTTGCCCTTATATGGGGAATTAAGGGCGTTACATATGCATATTGGGGAAATAAGGGCGTGTTTATATGCAAATTATGCTAGACATGCATGCGCTAACCTTTTGGCATTCAGCAACTTAAGAACAGCATGTGGGAACAATTTGGGCGTTTAAGAACATGTCATGCATTTGAATGGTCAGCGTCCTCAACCTGGCCTGCGGTATGTCACAAGTTAATTATGATAACATTCAAGTTAAATAATTTTAAGTGTTGCCATCTGATAGGTGTGTTTCAATATTGCGCCGTCTTTGAAGAGCGTAGAATCATCCATCCATCCATTTTCTACCGCTTATTCCCTTTGGAGTCGCGGGGGGCGCTGGAGCCTATCTCAGCTACAATCGGGCGGAAGGCGGGGTACACCCTGGACAAGTCGCCACCTCATCGCAGGGCCAACACAGATAGACAGACAACATTCACACTCACATTAACACACTAGGTCCAATTTAGTGTTGCCAATCAACCTATCCCCAGGTGCATGTCTTTGGAGGTGGGAGGAAGCCGGACTACCCGGAGGGAAACCACGCAGTCACGGGGAGAACATGCAAACTCCACACAGAAAGATCCCGAGCCCGGGATTGAACCCAAGACTACTCAGGACCTTCGTATTGTGAGGCAGATGCACTAACCCCTCTGCCACCGAGCGTAGAATCAATAGGTACCAATTCAGACAACCTTTCACAGCACGCTCTCGCGCCACACTTTGACATGTTTGACACATTTTAGCTGCTTGATATTTCTGATTGATTACAAAACTTTAAGGAAGTACACAAGTTAAGAGTGGTTCACGTATTCTTTATATTCAATGATTTATCATTTATACTTCATATTGTAGTGATGGCCTGTCAGTGTGTGAGCTCAGTGGTTAGCGCTCATGCCTTACAGCAAGAAAGTCCTAGGGTTGGTCGTGAGCAGAGCCTGGCGACGAAAACTGCTCATCGCTATCAATCATTAAACTGTAATTACTTCACTTTAACTACCGTATTTTCCGGACTATAAGGCACACTTAAAATCTTTTTTTTTCCTCAAAATTCAACAGTGCGCCTTATAACCCGGTGCGCCTAATGTACAGAATTATTCTGGTTTTGCTCACCGACCTCGAAGCAATTTTTTTTGGCACATGGGGTAATGATAAGTGTGACCAGTAGATGACAGTCAAATATAAGAGATACATGTAGACTGCACTATGTTGGCAACATGACTCAAGTAAACAACACTAACATTTTATATGTTCCATTGAAAATTTAGAACATTACACACGGCGCCCAAAAATCTATCCTGCAGCTGAGATAGGCTCCAGCACCCCCCGCGACCCCGAAAGAGACAAGCGGTAGAAAATTGATGGATGTTTTAGTAGGACTTTGGTAAGCTATGAAGCCGCACCGCTTGATAGATTGTCGGAGCATTAAACATATGATTATTATTATGGTGTGTGTATAAGGTAAGACATATCTCACGTTTTGTTTCGCAATACTATGCAAAAGCAACTTTTCTTACCTGCTGATCTGTATTTGGGATCTGAATGAATCCGCCTTTGTAGTCCGTGCCGACACCGTAGTCGATAAGCTTGTTCTTTTTCTCTATCTTCTTGTTATGGGTCATTCATCGTCCGCGGTTGCCATTTCTAATATAAAGTAATGTAAAGTTCTTACTTATATCTGTCGGTAAGCTCGCCATGAAAGCACTAAAACATACAGGTGTAGTGAGTTTACATTATTCACCCAAGGAACTTTAGTTATTAGAGAGTTCTGGTTGGACGGTTTTTCACGGGACACATTTCCGGTCTTGTTGTTGTTTCCGGATGAGGAGATGCTGCTCCGTTATAGATTTAAGTAAAGTCTGAATGTCATTAAAACAGTTAGCTCTATCTTTTGACACTTTTTCCACTCTCGTCCTTGCACGCTACACCGCTACAACAAAGATGACGGGGAGAAGACGGTACCGAAGGTGAGCCACATAAATAAGACCGCCCACAAAAAAAGCGGCTTGAAGATTATCTGTAAAACATAATCTATGCAACATTTTCACCAAATAACCACCATTACATGTTATATAGACCACAAAGAAGTGTTTTCAATTTAGAAAAAATAAATAAATAAAATTAATCCTTTAATGTGCCCTATAATCCGGTGCGCCTTATATATGAAAATGTGGACCATTCATCGGCAGTGCACTTTATAATCCGGTGCGTCCTATGGTCCGTAAAATACGGTAATCAAACCTCCTTTCAAGCTGATATGATGGGGCTTTAAGGTCAGGGTCTGATCATACATAGACGTTAATATCGGCACCAATATTTCCTCTTTGTGGCGGAAAATTATAATGGTCATAACTTCCTTCCACATGCTACGATCTTGGTAAAATTTTGTATGGTGGGTCGTGACATTGGTAAGGAAGTGACTGCATGAGCGCCATGGCACCAATATTGCTTTCTTGTGGTGGACAATTATAGCAGTGATAACTTCCCAATACATGCTCCGATCTTCCTGTATCTATGGTGGGTCGATGCATTGAGAACGTGACTGCATGATGGCCGTGGCACCTATATTGTAACCTGACTCTCGCCAGATCCTTGTAGTTCGCTGAGCTCCACACAAGGTTCTGGGCTGGAGGGCATTGCAAACTCCTTCAAGATAGCAACAAATAATGAACCAATCAGCATCGCCGGGCGCGATGTCATAGATGTGACGTAGCGCTGAAGCGACTGTTTGATTCAAACTACAATGGCGGCACGCAGCAAGGAGTCGTGTGCTGACATTAATTCTGCTATTGCAACTGTTTTGCGACATTGATCGTCTACTGACATTGCTGCGTTGTTTCAGTAAAAGTTCTCTTAACTTTTCGCTCTGTCGTTATCCAATATGTAGGCTGTTCTGTTTTGGATACCCCAGCGTCGCCATCAGCGTCACGGGTTGATTTCGATGTGAGTGGTTGAAGTAGCACGTCATTCAAGATAACGGACAAGTGGTTCGGGGTTTGGATGGAGCTCAGCGAACTACAAGGATCTGGCGAGAGTCAGGTTACCTATATTGCCCCCCTGTGGTGGAAATTTATATCAGCGCTGATCTTCCTGAAATTTATGATGGTGGGCCTCTGCATTGGGAAGGACGTGACCACATGCGTCATGCGTACCCGCCAACTCGCATGAACCCCGAATTGCATGGGGTTGCAAGGGCCCTTGTAATGTTTACTAAGGGGAGTTGACGGCAACAGACACCAGGGGGTTAATGTTCAATAATTTGTTATATATATAGTCAATATATATAATAATAAACAATACTAACTAATAAACTACACTAAGGAAATGGAGAATGTCAAAAACCCAAGAGTGTGTGTGTGTGAGGCTATGTGTGTAGTTAGCTGAGGTGTGTGTTACCAAGTGTTGTCGAGAGCGAAGGAACACGGAAGTCCGTGGGGGCAGGCAGGGTTGTCCAGGGGCGGAAGCGGGGTCGAGAGGCAGGAGCGAGTTGTCGTAGTCCGGGGGAAAGCGAGGAGTCGAGAACCAGGAAGCACGAGGGAGGCAGGGAAGATCCAGGTGCACAAGACGCACAGCTTGACTCGGGGATGCACACAGGGAACTGCGGGGTGAGGGAGGACACGACAATCAACGCAGAGAAAACACAGAGATCAGGACAGAAGGCAACTAGGAAGCTTGGGACGAGCTTACGGTATGCCAACAGAAAGTTATATTCCGGCGCGGGATGGCAGGTTGAGCAGGCTTAAGTAGGCAGCTCGCCCATCACAGGCAGGTGCGCTGATTGCCGGTGAATGATTGCAGCTGGCGCCTGCTGCAGGGCGGAGACGCGCCCCTGGATGTGCCCGTGGCCGTGTCCCGAGGTGCAACAAGCAGAGCACAAAGATGAGGGCGCATATGAATGTGCCCTGGCCGTGACAGCCCTTCCATTGCTGCTCCTGGCTTCAATTATTATTATTATTATTATTGGTATACATTGGTTTGGTTCAGGGAACCACTGTGGAACAGGCTTGATGCGTGTGCCGCACAATAAGAAGGTCCTGGGTTCAATCCTTCTGTGCAGGGTTGGCATGTTCTCCCTGTGACTGCGTGGGTTCCCTCCGGGTACTCCGGCTTCCTCCCACCGCCAAAGACATGCACCTGGGGATAGGTTGATTGGCAACGCTAAATTGGCCCTAGTGTGTGAATGTGAGTGTGAATGTTGTCTGTCTATCTCTGTTGGCCCTGCGATGAGGTGGCGACTTGTCCAGGGTGTACCCCACCTTCCGCCCGAGTGCAGCTGGCTAGGCTCCAGCGACCCCCCACAACCCCAAAAGGGACAAGCGGTAGAAAATGGATGGATGGATTATTGGTATACATTGGTTTGGTTCAGAACAGCTTGGTGGACAGGGATTGGTGGGTGTGCCTCACAATAAGAAGGTCCTGGGTTTGATCCCCGGGCATGGGGTCATTCTGTGTGGAGTTTGCATGTTCTCCCCGTGACTGCGTGGGTTCCCTCCGGGTACTCCAGCTTCCTCCCACCTCCAAAGACATGCACCTGGGGATAGGTTGATTGGCAATGCTAAATTGGCCCTAGTGTGTGAATGTGAGTGTGAATGTTGTCTGTCTATCTCTGTTGGCCCTGCGATGAGGTGGCGACTTGTACGGAGTGTACCCTGGCTTACGCCTGAATGCTGCTGGGATAGGCTCCAGCACCCCCCCCAATGCTGTTAGAATGAATCAGTGCAGCTCACTATGGCAGTGACAGCAGGTTAAAGAGGGGATAGGAGTTGGTGGGGGAGTGAAAAGACACTTTTATGCCAGGGAAAATGAAAGCAGCATGAGGTGTATGTGATGCCCTCTAGTCAGTCAAATATGCTTATTATCAATGTGTGTGTGTGTGTGTGTGCGTGTGTGTGTGTGAGACTGGACACAGCAGGAGAGGAATGTAGTCATAGCTGTAAAGTGGGTGTGAAAACAGCCATGTTCAACGACCTCCACGATGACCTCTCCACCCCTCCTCCCCTGATAGTTGATAGTGTTCTCTATCTGTGTGTGTTTGTGTGTGTGTGTGTGTGTGTGTGTGTGTGTTGCCTGAATGCTTGAGGATAAAGTGTGTATTAGTGAAGATTGAAGTCGGTGCGTCTTCTGTGTGTGTGTGTGTTGTTGTTAAAAGCATCAAGTGAACGCCCCCTGAGTTTACACAGGCCTAAGAAGAAGAGGTCAAGAGGATTATCTTAAAATATTAGCCAACCTCTGACCCCATCCTTTTTCGCTGTCCAACTCCTGCAGGCTTTGAAGGCGGCCGGCACCTGTTGTGCAAACACACACAGAGTTCTCCCTACCTCGACTTGTGTCTAAACTCCGATGCTAAAATGTAATTACTGCCCCTTGTGACATTTTAAAGGTCCCATATGATGGTTGTGGTTACGTTTCGTCGCAGCTTCTGACACATTTGTTTCTTCACTTCCTTTTGCTCAATTTGTAACACACATTATTTAAATGAATGAATGTAGACGAGATAAATAAACAATCAATGGGTTCATGTGAAAGAATAGTTATGAGATATAATTCACATAATGAGATGAATAAGAATATCAATTATTTTTGATAAAGTTCAGATGTTTGTCATGATTCTTCTTTTTTGTGCTTCAGGATTCTTCCTTATTGAATTGTTTTTTCTAAAACATTTAGCCTTTATATGGAAATTTTAAGAGTGTAAAATAGCTTTTGGTAAGCCGTTGTGCGTCTCTATTAGTGTTGTCCCGATACCAATATTTTGGTACAGGTACCAAAATTATTTTGACACTTTTCGGTACTTTACTAAATAAAGGGGACCACAAAACACTGCATCATTGGCTTTATTTTAACAAAAAAATGTACAGTACATTAAGCACATGTTTCTTATTGCAAGTTTGTCCTTAAATAAAATAGTGAACATACAAGACAACTTGTCTTTTATTAGTAAGTAAACAAACAAAGGCTTCTAATTTAGTCTGCTGACATATGCAGTAACATATTGTGTCATTTTCCATTCTATTATTTTGTCAAAATTATTAAGGACAAGTGGTAGAAAATGAATTATTAATCTACTTGTTCATTTACTGTTAATATCTGCTTACTTTCTTTTTTAACATGTTCTATGTACACTTCTGTTAAAATGTAATAATCACTTATTCTTCTGTTGTTTGATACTTTACATTAGTTTTGGATGATACCACAAATTTGGGTATCAATCCGATACCAAGTCGTTACAGAATCATACATTGGTCATATTCAAAGTACTCATGTGTCCAGTGAGGGGGGTTTAGGAACGGTACTTTTCAGAGGCGGTATAGTACCGAATATGATTAATTAGTATCGCGGTACGATACTAATACCGGTATACCGTACAACCCTAGTGTCTATAGCTTTAATTGTGTACTATATGTAGGTCTACATCTCTCGGCAGAGTATTTATGACTCTCAGAAACACTTTAATCCACTTTTTATATCCATCCGTCCATCCATTTTCTACCGCTTGTCATATACAACAGGAAGGGGATTGATATGGCTCCATTTGTGGCAGTTGACCTGACACATGAAACATGACAAATTGGGGAGGCACACTATCCAGACGGCAGTAGTGTTGAATATCTTTAAATGTGTTTTGTGGCAATTCCAACTTTGACCACACCGTCAGTTGTTATGTAGAATGGCGCTTTCAGTCATTTTCAGTAGACTGTATCTCAAAATGAATAACCCCCTTCTTTCTCTCACCTAGAAATGGTGCCATATGAACCACTTCCCTACTCTGCACTTGTCCAACATAATAGATGCCATATAACACACTAAACAAGCTAATATTAAGTAGTGGGACAGGAGGACACACCTGCTAGCAACACTATATAGCTAACATTAAGTTCACGTTATAACAGCAACATCATGCTCGGTTAGCTTATACACCAGAGAAAAACAAAATGATTGAACTTACAGCTACCACGTCTTTAGCGAACTGGTAGATAAGCTGTCCTTTGTGAGTAGGGCTGGGGTGCCGACTTAAACAGTAGTAATCAGAAAATACTACCAGTGCCCTATTTTGGTGCTAAATGAATGCCAATCAGCTGGCGGTGATATTATGCAAGTATCGTTTTGTAAGTATTTTAGCGTCCTGACAGCAGCACACAAGAGTCTGACTCTCATTTGAAACTGTATTACGGACATCGACACGTCGATAGCAGCCCTCATAACATTGTTGGCGTCACAGCGCAAAGCTAGCCAGTAGCCACAACAACACAGCACTTCCTCATGATGCTCCAGCAATTGTTACGATGAGGTAGTGCCGGGTGATATGGCCTTTTATTAATATCTCGATATTTTTAGGCCATGTCACGATACACAATATACAGGACTGTCTCAGAAAATTAGAATATTGTGATACAGTTCTTTATTTTCTGTAATGCAATTAAAAAAACAAAAATGTCACACATTCTGGATTCATTACACATCAACTGAAATTTTGCAAGCCTTTTATTATTTTAATATTGCTGATTATGGCATACAGCTTAAGAAAACTCAAAAATCCTATCTCAAAAAATTAGAATATTTCCTCAGACCAAGTAAAAAAAAAAAGATTTATAACAGCAAAACTAAATCAAACATTTGAAAATGTCAATTAATGCACTCAGTACTTGGTTTGGAATCCTTTTGCACGGATTACTGCATCAATGTGGCGTGGCATGGAGGCAATCAGCCTGTGGCATTGCTGAGGTGTTATGGATGCCCAGGATGCTTCATTAGCGGCCTTTAGCTCATTTGCATTATATTATTGGGTCTGGTGTCTTTCAGCTTCTTCTTCACAATACCCCACACATTCTCTATGGGGTTCAGGTCAGGGGAGTTGGCAGGCCAATCGAGGACAGTAATGCCATGGTCAGTACACCAGTTACTGTTGGTTTTGGCACTGTGGGCAGGTGCCAGATCATCCTGGGCATCCATAACACCTCAGCAATGCCCCAGGCTGATTGCGACGGGAAGCTAACAAGCGGAATAATAGAATCCGTGAACATTGCGCCAAAGTACGGATTTTTTTGTGGATTTATATATACAAAAGTAAACATTGACATGTGCAAAGGCAGTAAATTGTTATAAAACCAAGCAGCAGTTAAAAAATGATAAATGGGTTATACTTGTATAGTGCTTTTCTACCTTCAAGGTACTCACAGCGCTTTGACAGTATTTCCACATTCACCCATTCACACACACATTCACACACTGATGGCGGGAGCTGCCATGCAAGGCGCTAACCAGCAGCAAAAGAAGGACTTTTCTTTTTAACCCCTCTTAATCAAACACGAAACCCCACCAAGTGAACAGCTGATTTTACTACTTGCGGCGCTGACGTAAGCTGACTCGCGTCAGTCCCACATGTGACCATAGGATGAAAAAATATACCTCAGTACTAAGCCTATAGTGGCCATAAACAGTTAGATTCTACAGAATCGGTGCCAAAAGGCCATCAGTGGTCCGTGACTCGTTTGTCATTGGCCCTAGGCACATTACAAATAATAATAATAATAAAATAAAATAAAATCAGCAACAATTGGGAAAACAGCAAAAAGCACAATGAGATACAAAAATAAATGTTGACGTCAGATAATAATAATAAGAACACAAAGTTTTGTTTAAAAAAAAACCAACACAAAATAAATAAAATAAAATATGTTACACATTAGGGTTGTACGGTATACGAGTATTAATATAGTACCGCAATACTAATGAATCATATTCGGTACTATACCGCCTCTAAAAAAATACCGGTGCGGTTCTACAGAAGTATAGATAGAACATGTTAAAAGACAAAGTAAGCAGATATTAACAATAAATGAACAAGTAGATTGATAATTCATTTTCTACCACTTAATTTTGACAAAATAATAGAATGGAAATTGACACAATATGTTACTGCATATGTCAGCAGACTAAATTAGGAGCCTTTGTTTGCTTACTTACTACTAAAAGACAAGTTCTCTTGTATGTTCACTATTTTATTTAAGGACAAACTTGGAACAAGAAACATATGTTTAATGTACCATAAGATTTTTTGTTAAAATAAAGCCAATAATGCAATTTTTATATATATATATATATATATATATATATATATATATATATATATATATACATACACATGTTAGGTCAGGAAAAAACACAGGCTATTTTATCCCTACATAAATCCCCTGACGAGCAGGCTTGTAGGGATGAAATAGCCCCTGTGTTTTTTCCTGACCTAATGTATATTCCGCTCTACATCGGTATTGAGCACTGTATAACGGATGAACCACAGAAAACTCGACTATATATATATATGTATATATATATATATATATATATATATATATATATATATATACATATATATATATATATATATATATATTACACTATATTATATACTGTATGAGGTGGCGACATAGTTGACGTAGGTGTAGATCTTGCTTTGGCTTTTGACTGAGACCAAGAATCTTGGGCTCGAAAAAGTTGGTGACCACTGTCCTAAAGGCCAGCGCCCATATTGCGAAACAGGGCTATTTTCTTTCTAAAATGTGTAACTGACAAAAAAAATAGACACAAAACAAATTGCTACTACGCAGCCAGCTCGTTTTGCCTTGCACTAAAGTGAACAGTCCTGAATTACAGTATATTGTGCAGTATATCCATTTATTCATATGAATTCATGTTGCCTGTAAGCCTCCTCGACTTGGGCCTGCTCCTTGTTTCCTAAACCTTTCATAAATTCAGCTTGTGAGCGCTGGGCTTGATTTAAGTCGTTGATGGATGCAAGACATCCTGGCTGAGTCAGCGATCCCAGCTGGTCGCTGCTGCAGGGCGTCTGGGCGCAGGATCTCTGCCCTGGACACCCAGTGTACCTTCCATACACACAGTGACATTATTTACGATAGGGTGATTTATTTCAAATTGTATGTGTCGTCGTAAAGACTTTACATTGTGGATGAATTACATGTGGCTTATTAGTAATGCATGTGATAATTGCACAACCCTTTGCATGAAGTCAATTATGTGGCATGAATAGGAGGAATAATTAACTGTGAAATAGGGTAGAACATACTCAATACCTCTTAAATGAACACAAAAAATAAGGTACAATCATGTCAGAGTACATGAAATATAATTGGACATTTGATTTAGGAGTGTTCTAAAGACAACAATACTTAAGTTTGTTAATTTTACAACATGCTGCTAATTTAATTATTATTATATTGTGTATTTTTGTTATCCGTTTTTGTGTTCATTAACAACTTAAAATGATTACAAAAATCCTATACAAATATAAAAATAAAGCTGTATATTGAGAGCCAATACAATTACTAGAAAAAGAGAGCATTTTTGTAATGTAAAAAAGTGTTAGTTCTAAGCAGTTTGGGGCTCTGAAAAACTTGGAAACTTTATATTTTCTTATTTATTTATTTATCTATTTACAGACAGACATAGTTTTGTATTTCATTATTGTTTCTTTTGTTAATATCAAAAAGGTCATCCCTAGAAGCACACAGCTAATGGACAGGGACCCACAGTTAAAATATGCATCATCATATAATATACAAAATACAATACATTTCAAAATCCACCCACCAAATACCCATTTACAATTTCATTTATAAATACTATAATGAATCTTTAAATCCACCAAATCAGTCTCAATATCCTATTATTCAAATTTGATTAAAATGTAAAAATGTTAATTAATTTTAAGTGGGTGGATTTTGTTATAGGCAATGTAGAATCACAGGGAAAAAAAACAGGAATTTTTGGAATGTGCCAAAGCACAATCTGCACGGTTGAAAGTTTAAACATTTGAATTAGTTGAGAAATGTGAAAGTAGTAAGAAATGTCCAGTTCAAATAGAAATCTAAGTTACAGCCATTTAAATCCATTACAAGGGATGTGGAAAAGGGTGGAGTGCCATCTCCGGGTTGGGGAGGAGATTGTGCCCCAAGTGGAGGAGTTCAAGTACCTCGGAGTCTTGTTCACGAGTGGGGGAAGAGTGGATCGTGAGGTTGACAGGCGGATCGATGCGTCGTCTTCAGTAATGCGGACGCTGTATCGATCCGTTGTGGTGAAGAAGGAGCTGAGCCGGAAGGCAAAGCTCTCAATTTACCGGTCGATCTACGTTCCCATCCTCACCTATGGTCATGAGCTTTGGGTTATGACCGAAAGGACAAGATCACGGGTACAAGTGGCCGAAATGAGCTTCCTTCGCCAAGTGGCGGGGCTCTCCCTTAGAGATAGGGTGAGAAGCTTTGTCATACGGGAGGCGCTCAAACTAAAGCCGCTGCTCCTCCACACCGAGAGGAGCCAGATAAGGTGGTTCAGGCATCTGGTCAGGATGCCACCCGAACGCCTCCCTAGGGAGGCGTTTCGGCCACGGGGAAGACCCAGGACACGTTGGGAAGACTATGTCTCCCGGCTGGCCTGGGAACGCCTGGGGATCCCCCGGGAGGAGCTGGACGTAGCGGCTGGGGAAAGGGAAGTCTGGGCTTCCCTGCTTAGGCTGCTGCCCCCGCGACCCGACCTCGGATAAGCAGAAGAAGATGGATGGATGAATGGACAAGGGATGATGGGTAAAATGCAAAACACTCTCTCCACACTTATCCATGTTTGGTGCATTTTAGCTGCTTGATATTTCTGATTGATTAGAAAACCTTAAGGAGGGGTCATGGAAGTAACTTTCACTTACTCTTTATATCCAATTATAATAATTATCATTGTTAATCCATTATATTATTATAGTAATAGGTACTCATATATACACCTCCCTGCTTGGCACTCAGCATCAAGTGTTGGAATTGGGGGTTAAATCACCAAAAATGATTCCCGGGCGCGGCCACCGCTGCTGCCCACTGCTCCCCTCACCTCCCAGGGGGTGATCAAGGGTGATGGGTCAAATGCAGAGAATAATTTCGCCACACCTAGTGTGTGTGACAATCGTTGGTACTTTAACTTTAATATATATGTGTGTGTGTGTGTGTGTGTGTTAGTTTGCATGCAGGCTTTCGGCCCCCGGACACATTTTTTAAGCCCACGACTATATATCGGTATCGGTTGATATCGGTATCGGTAATTAAGAGTTGGACAATATCGGAATATCGGATATCTGCAAAAAAGCCATTATCGGACATCCCTAGTCTACAGTTCTTTGGCAGTCGAGTAGTGACAGTATGAACAAAGGTAATGGTAATGTTTTCTGCTGGTGGTGTGCCTCAATAAAAAAAAAATTGTGCCTTGGCTCAAAAAAGGTGGAAAAACACTGGTCTAGGGTGGCATGGTGCCTCCATGTCCTGAACGATCTGACCATATTGATGTTGGAACCATACTTGCCAACCCTCCCGGATTTTCCGGGAGACTCCCGAAATTCAGCGCCTCTCCCGAAAACCTCCCGGGACAAATTTTCTCCCGAAAATCTCCTGAAATTCAGGCGGACCTGGAGGCCACGCCCCCTCCAGCTCCATGCGGACCTGAGTGAGGACAGCCTTTTCTCACGTCTGCTTTCCCACAATATAAACAGCGTGCCTGCCCAATCACGTTATAATTGTAGAATGATGGAGGGCGAGTTCTTGGTTTCTTATGTGGGTTTATTATTAGGCAGTTTCATTAACGTCCTCCCAGCGCGGTAACAACACACAACAACAGCAGTCACGTTTTCGTCTACCGTAAAGCAGTTCATCTGCCGTAAACAGCAATGTTGTGACACTCTTAAACAGGACAATACTGCCATCTACTGTACATGCACATGTGACAATAACATCTACGGCTTTTAGAGAGTGCAGCACACAACAAGGGGACGAAGCAGAAGAACAAGGAAGATACAGCCGTGGCGACGCCGACGACGAGTAAGATGAAGAAATACGCTTGTAAGTTCCAAGCCGCAGCTGCGATTGGACCTGGATAGCCTCCAGGAAGAAGTAGTGGACTACCATGTGCTTGGCAGTGAAGATCTTCCTCAGGAAGCAAATATTGACCGGTTTTGGGCCCATGCTAGGGAGAAATGAAAGATTCCAGACTCTAGTGCATTTGATGAAAGCACTTTTGTGCGTGCCACACAGCAATGCATCATCAGAGAGGGTGTTCGGCATGGTTAGAAACATAGTGACAGGGAATAGAACAAGGATGGACAATTCAACCATTAACTCAACAATGAGTAGATGAGTGTTATGTGTGTGTATATGTGTAAATAAATGAACACTGAAATTCAAGTATTTATTTTATATATATATATATGAAATACTTGACTTGGTGAATTCTAGCTGTAAATATACTTCTCCCCTCTTAACCACGCCCCCGCCCCCAACCCCACCTCCACCCCCAAATCGGAGGTCTCAAGGTTGGCAAGTATGGTTGGAACAGTTGGCAAACCAGGAAGTAAGTCGGCCGAATATTAGCAACAACGACTTTCGGCACAAAATAACATGTGAATGTTCTCGAGCATTCCCCCATAATTATGGCATGTAGGCAGGCAAGCATCTTAAAATGTAGTGTACCTCTCTGTAATTGAATTAGGCTTTGGCGGGAAGGGGAGGAGAGGAGGAGGAGGAGGGGCGGGGCTAGTGTGGGAGCAACATGGAATGGGGCGTGGTTTAGTCGTACCGAAGCCCCGCCCACTTCGATGAAGCCCGGCCAATGGGTGCCGGCGAGAGCAAAGTCATTCTCTCAGTCAGCGTCCGGAGCTTCTTGACGCGCGTCGCTCTCTCCGGAGGCTCCTTTAACACACTCTCTCTCTCTTTTTTTTTTACACACACATTTAAACACCAACAAGAAGAATCTTGCATGACGCATTTGTTTCGCTTTCCGAACGGCGCATCACACATGAGGAGGACACGGCGGGGCGCGGACATAAACAAGTGTCTCCTCCGAGACGAGAGGACACCACGCGTATTCCTCTTCGCGGATTGATCACCGTCCTCCCCGTCAAGTGACTATGGCTTTAAAAAGTTCTGTGGATTTCTGACGCGGCGTCACGACACCGTCCCCTTCTCCGGTGGTCTTTTTTTTTTTTTGGTTTTTTTTTTGTGCGTGTGCGTGTGACTGACTTGTCCCCCCCTTTGGCACCCAAGGGTGCGCTCGTCATCCACCTTGTTGACGCGCCCCTGCAGATCCACGCGAGGAGGGGAGGGGGACATCATATATCCCACGCCACATTTGGAGCGGGTCACAACCGAGCCGCGTCCCGATTTGAATGAGACGCCTCACCTGCTGCAGGCAAGCCGAGAAGACGGAAGACGAAGACGGAGGAAATACGTGGCCAACTTCCGCTGTAGTGATGCTGCAAGTGGAAATGATCCTCGCCGTCTGCCTGGTGCTGTGGATGTGTGTTTTTAGCCAGGAGCCCAGTTCCAAAGTGGTGGCGGACCGCTACGCCGTCTTCTGGAACCGGACCAACGCCAAGTAAGTACGCCCCGGCCACCGAGGCTCCTCCGCCCGCCTCAGCTCCGGCGCTGTGCACCGGTAAAAGGCTCCACGGTGTGGCCACAATATCTGCAGGTTTGTGGCGTGGGAGGGTATGCACATGCCCGTTAAAGCGTGCATATATTTGGGCATTTATTCCATTTAAAGCATGGAAATCGTACCATTATTAATCTGTTAACACTATGTGTAACATTATTACTAATAATTCAATACAGACCTATAATACCTGCTGCTCACTCATTTTTAATTTATGACTGAAGCAACTGCAAACTGCTTCTATTAAAAAAAAAATGCATGGACAAAGTAAGAATATTAATATTAATTTTTAAGAAAAAAAGACACGAGTCATGTTAATTCTTGTAATTTTTGTTTTTCCTCTTTAAAAAGTCACAACTTTTGAGTCTTAATATTGACTTCAAAGTCAATATTAAGGAAAAAAAGTCATGTTAATTCTTGTAATTTTGGATCAAACTTAGTATTGCCTATTAAAAGTCACAATTTAAATAGACAATACAACTTAAAAATTGGATTATATTTCCAAAACGCAAGTCACTGTATTTGTAATTCATATTTACAAAAAGCATAAACATGTGCTTTAAAAAAAAAAAAAAAAAACATCCTTTTTTTTACAGCTTTTAAGCAGTCCTTGTACAAAACCACAAACTTCTTCAGAATTGTACACTGGGGATATATTAATGCATGCCTGCTCAATAAAACTTCAAAATAAGAATATATTTCCCAGCTAAACGCCGTTTACAGTATTTGTAATTTATATTTACAAAAAGCCTAAACATGTGCTTTTTTTAAAAAAACATACTTTTTTTTTTTTTTTTTTTTTTTTTTACAGCTTTTAAACAGTCCTTGTCCAAAACCACAAACTTCTTCCTCTGACTCATTACATTCAGAATTGTACACATTTTATCTACTGGTGATATATTCATGCATGCCTGCTCATTTAAAGTCTCTCAGTTGCTTTGTTTGGAGTTGAAAAAAGGAAAGAAATCTCCATATTTTTAATTTTTTATTTTTTTTTGGTAAAGAACTCCACTCTATGAGACAATGACAACTTTTTTAGTCAGGCGTTTTTTTTTTTGCCTGTCTTTGGACGGACTGAGCAGTGTACTCTTTTCCATTTTCACTCAACTTTTCAATGGATCATTTACTGTAAACTCCACTTAAAGTTTCTAGATTTGCCCAAGCAGTTAGTGTAGATCCGCTGATTGATATCTTAAGACTGAAGCGACTTATTTATTTGAGCTTTTCCCCCCCAACGTAATTTTTTTAACCTTGATCTCCGCCGTTGACAGACATCCTTTCGCTTGGCTGTTTTATTTTCACCTTCTTTCTTCACACCGAGATATTTTTTTTATTTTTTTCAACTGTACTGGACGCTGGGTTAGCTTGATTTTTTCCAGATGGTGCTGACATGCTTTCCCACTGTCGGCTGATAAATTCAAGTAAAAGGCAGTAACATTGAGAGAATGGAGGGAAGACCCGATTTTGGTTCTTGTTTTGCTTCTTTTTGAGACATACGGTGACGTAGCCTCAGGAAAAGAAACAGGTTTTTTTTTTTTTTAGAAGTTGTTGTGTGGCCAATACCAGTCGGCCCATATACAATACGGTTGTTGACTCTCGTCCCCTGCAGGTGTTTATAACTCCTCCCAACCCAACATAGTCTGATAGGCAACCATTTGTGCACAAACAGTCAACGTCCATTCTGCTAATTTAGTTATACTTATTTCCTACGTATTTATTATTTACCATGTTAAACACATATATAGGAGCTTATACATGGGGAAAGAGTCAGATTGAACACGTTGTGCTTCTTCCTACCCCTTTTCGGACATGTTGAATCGCGCTAGTTATGTACTTTAATGTCACTGAAGTCCATTCACAATGCAGACTGTCCTAAATCAAGAGGCATGTGACTTTTAAAACAAAAAAAAAGTTGATTTTCGGAGTTCGAGAAAAAAAAAAAAGCCATTCGTTTTTCCACCCGACCAAACCTCGCAGTCTCTCCCGGCCGGGTAAATGACTACTTTGAGGGAATTAATCACTCTAAATGTGTTTGGTTTGTCTCGAAATCTCTTTGCTTTCTGATTTATCGTTCCCAAGATGACCGTATCCCGTTTCTCGTGTGTCATATTTTGCTCCAACTTCATCACCAGAGAGAGATCTGTGCAATTTGTACACATTCATACTCCCAATGCGACCACAGCAGCTTTTTTTTTTTTTTTTACAGTTTATGTGACAATACACCGATTCTATAGACTTTTACAACCGGATAAAGGTATCAAATGTTATCAATTCACCCTGTCAACTTGACTCCTTCTTATTATTTGTTCTAATTATTTTTCCAGTCCCGAATAAGCTCTATCAAACCCAACGAACTGTCCTATTATTTTCTTTCCCAAGTGGAACAAGACAAAATCAGTCAGTAGTTGCTGAGAAACGCAGGTAGAGTAGGATTAGATAAGCTCTACCTCTTCCTACTCCTTTTCTTTACACCGTTAAAATACCAAAACTAGACTCTAAAAGTGTCTGCAAGTTTAGATTCCTCTGAGCGTCATGTGCAGGGGGTTTCCTAGCTGGCTTCAATCCGTCTTTGTCTCGCGGTTCCACCACGAGCAACTTCTTCATCGACCCATTCCTCAATCCGCGTGGCTTCTGTTTTTTGAGCCGGATAGAAGAGCTCGAAATGCACGTCCTGACAGGGTCCATTCAGCTTGAAATGTCTTCTAAATAAAGGGACATTTCTCTCAGGCGGTGTCTGCCCTCTGCGATGCAGCCGGCTGCTTTTCGCTCGTGAGTATTTATTCTAATGAGAGGACAGACTAGTGCCCTTTCTTCTCCGACATGTCCCTCCTAAGCCGTCCTCCCCTTCTCGCCCCCTTTTTTTCTCGCTCTGTGTCTCCTTGTCCGGCACTGGAATATGAATGAATACTATTAGATATTTTGGGAGTCCCTCTGTGCACTTGATGGTGAGTTCTCAGAGGTCAGGACGACTCTGAGAGGGCACGGGGGCAAGGAAGCAAAAAAAGTTTGCGACTCCTTGAAGGTTTTTATTTACAGCAGCCGGCGTGAATTACTCAAGGTGATTTCTGAGTTATGATGTTGTGTTTTATTGCACACTTGCCAGGAAAACTTGCCGCCTAAGCGCTGTGTAGGAATGAATGCATGCATAAATCTCTTATGGTAGTTTCCCCGTGTCCAACAGCACGCACGATCATTTTTTTTTAATGTGGAGAACACAAGTCATATTTTTTGTTTCTTAAAAAACTTTTTTATTTTATTTTAAAGATTATACAGGCATTTTTCTGTGATGCGTTCATTGTAAAAAAAAAACTGTGTAAATCAGTGTGGTGAAGGTGGCAAAATATGCAGGCAAAAGGATTTAAAAAATTCAACGAAGATATTTGTTAGTAAACCTTACATAATAGCATGTAAAATATGTCAATAAAAGGTAAAGATTCGTGTTACATTCTTATACTTTACATTTGTAGTTTCCCGTGTCCAACAGCACGTACGATCAGTTTTATGCAGAACGTGTTCATATTTTGTGTTTCTCATTTTATTTTAAGGAAATAATGGCATTTTTCTGTGATGCGTTAATTAAAAAAAAAACAGTTTAAAAACAGTGGCAAAATATGCATGCAAAAGATTTGAAAAATTCTACGAAAATATTTGCCATGGAATCAACATTTTTTTGTGTCTTAAATTTGAAGTTAGTAATCCTTACATAACAGCATGTAAAATATGTCAATAAAAGGTAAAGATTTGTGTTATATTCTTGTATTCTACAATTTTAGTTTACCGTGTCCACATTTTTTAAAATGCGGAGAACACAAGTCACAGTTTTATGCAGAACGTGTTCATATTTTGTGTTTCTCATTTTATTTTAAGGAAATAATGGCATTTTTATGTGATGCGTTCATTTAAAAAAAAACAGTGTAAATCAGTGTGATGAAGGTGGCAAAATATGCATGCAAAAGGATTTTAAAAATTCAACGAAAATATTTGCCATGGAATCGCCATTTTTTTGTCTTGAATTTGAAGTTAGTAATCCTTACATAACGTGTTCATATTTTGTGTTTCTCATTTTATTTTAAGGAAATAATAGCATTTTTCTGTGATGCGTTCATTGTAAAAAGAAAAACAGTGTAAATCAGTGTGGTGAAGGTGGCAACATTTGCAGGCAAAAGGATTTCAAAAATTCAACGAAGATATTTGTTAGTAAACCTTACATAACAGCATGCAAAATATGTCAATAAAAGGTAAAGATTCGTGTTACATTCTTATACTTTACATTTGTAGTTTCCCGTGTCCAACAGCACGTACGATACATTTTTTTTAATGCTTAGAACACAAGTCACAGTTTTATGCAGAACGTGTTCAAATTCTGTGTTTCTCATTTTATTTTAAGGAAATAATGGCATTTTTCTGTGATGTGTTAATTTTAAAAAACAGTTTAAAAACAGTGGCAAAATATGCATGCAAAAGGATTAAAAAAATCCTACGAATATATTTGCCATGGAATCGCCATTTTTTTGTGTCTTAAATTTGATAATTGTTTTTAATGCGGATAACACAAGTCACAGTTTTATGCAGAACGTGTTCATATTTTGTTACTCATTTTATTTTAAGGAAATAATGGCATTTTTCTGTGATGCCTTCATTGTAAAAAAAAACCCAGTGTAAATCAGTGTGGTGAAGGTGGCAAAATATGCATGCAAAAGGATTTTAAAAATTCTACGAAAATATTTGCCATGGAATCGCCATTTTTTGTGTCTTAAATTTGAAGTTAGTAATCCTTACATAACAGCATGTAAAATATGTCAATAAAAGGTAAAGATTTGTGTTACATTCTTATATTCTACATTTTTAGTTTCCCATGTGCAGTACGGTAATTTTTTTAATGCGGAGAACACAGTTTTATGCAGAACGTGTTCATATTTTGTGTTTCTCATTTTATTTTAAGGAAATAATGGCATTTTTCTGTGATGCGTTCATTTAAAAAAAACAGTGTAAATCAGTGTGGTGAAGGTGGCAAAATATGCATGCAAAAGGATTTTAAAAATTCTACGAAAATATTTGCCATGGAATCGCCATTTTTTTGTCTTGAATTTGAAGTTAGTAATCCTTACATAACGTGTTCATATTTTGTGTTTCTCATTTTATTTTAAGGAAATAATAGCATTTTTCTGTGATGCGTTCATTGTAAAAAGAAAAACAGTGTAAATCAGTGTGGTGAAGGTGGCAAAATTTGCAGGCAAAAGGATTTCAAAAATTCAACAAAGATATTTGTTAGTAAACCTTACATAACAGCATGCAAAATATGTCAATAAAAGGTAAAGATTCGTGTTACATTCTTATACTTTACATTTGTAGTTTCCCGTGTCCAACAGCACGTACGATCATTTTTTTTTAATGCAGATAACACAAGTCACAGTTTTATGCAGAACGTGTTCATATTTTGTGTTTCTCATTTTATTTTAAGGAAATAATGGCATTTTTCTGTGATGCGTTAATTAAAAAAAAAAAACAGTTTAAAAACAGTGGCAAAATATGCATGCAAAAGATTTGAAAAATTCTACGAAAATATTTGCCATGGAATCAACATTTTTTTGTGTCTTAAATTTGAAGTTAGTAATCCTTACATAACAGCATGTAAAATATGTCAATAAAAGGTAAAGATTTGTGTTATATTCTTGTATTCTACAATTTTAGTTTACCGTGTCCACATTTTTTAAAATGCGGAGAACACAAGTCACAGTTTTATGCAGAACGTGTTCATAGTTTGTGTTTCTCATTTTATTTTAAGGAAATAATGGCATTTTTATGTGATGCGTTCATTTAAAAAAAAACAGTGTAAATCAGTGTGATGAAGGTGGCAAAATATGCATGCAAAAGGATTTTAAAAATTCAACGAAAATATTTGCCATGGAATCGCCATTTTTTTGTCTTGAATTTGAAGTTAGTAATCCTTACATAACGTGTTCATATTTTGTGTTTCTCATTTTATTTTAAGGAAATAATAGCATTTTTCTGTGATGCGTTCATTGTAAAAAGAAAAACAGTGTAAATCAGTGTGGTGAAGGTGGCAAAATTTGCAGGCAAAAGGATTTCAAAAATTCAACGAAGATATTTGTTAGTAAACTTTACATAATAGCATGTAAAATATGTCAATAAAAGGTAAAGATTTGTGTTACATTCTTATACTTTACATTTGTAGTTTCCCGTGTCCAACAGCACGTACGATCTTTTTTTTTTAATGCAGATAACACAAGTCACAGTTTTATGCAGAACGTGTTCATATTTTGTGTTTCTCATTTTATTTTAAGGAAATAATGGCATTTTTCTGTGATGCGTTAATTAAAAAAAAAAAACAGTTTAAAAACAGTGGCAAAATATGCATGCAAAAGATTTGAAAAATTCTACGAAAATATTTGCCATGGAATCAACATTTTTTTGTGTCTTAAATTTGAAGTTAGTAATCCTTACATAACAGCATGTAAAATATGTCAATAAAAGGTAAAGATTTGTGTTATATTCTTGTATTCTACAATTTTAGTTTACCGTGTCCACATTTTTTAAAATGCGGAGAACACAAGTCACAGTTTTATGCAGAACGTGTTCATAGTTTGTGTTTCTCATTTTATTTTAAGGAAATAATGGCATTTTTATGTGATGCGTTCATTTAAAAAAAAACAGTGTAAATCAGTGTGATGAAGGTGGCAAAATATGCATGCAAAAGGATTTTAAAAATTCAACGAAAATATTTGCCATGGAATCGCCATTTTTTTGTCTTGAATTTGAAGTTAGTAATCCTTACATAACGTGTTCATATTTTGTGTTTCTCATTTTATTTTAAGGAAATAATAGCATTTTTCTGTGATGCGTTCATTGTAATAAGAAAAACAGTGTAAATCAGTGTGGTGAAGGTGGCAAAATTTGCAGGCAAAAGGATTTCAAAAATTCAACAAAGATTTGTTAGTAAACCTTACATAACAGCATGCAAAATATGTCAATAAAAGGTAAAGATTCGTGTTACATTCTTATACTTTACATTTGTAGTTTCCCGTGTCCAACAGCACGTACGATACATTTTTTTTAATGCTTAGAACACAAGTCACAGTTTTATGCAGAACGTGTTCAAATTCTGTGTTTCTCATTTTATTTTAAGGAAATAATGGCATTTTTCTGTGATGTGTTAATTTTAAAAAACAGTTTAAAAACAGTGGCAAAATATGCATGCAAAAGGATTAAAAAAATTCTACGAATATATTTGCCATGTAATCGCCATTTTTTTGTGTCTTAAATTTGATAATTGTTTTTAATGCGGATAACACAAGTCACAGTTTTATGCAGAACGTGTTCATATTTTGTTACTCATTTTATTTTAAGGAAATAATGGCATTTTTCTGTGATGCGTTCTTGGAAAAAAAAAACTGTGTAAATCAGTGTGGTGAAGGTGGCAAAATATGCATGCAAAAGGATTTGAAAAATTCTACGAATATATTTGCCATGGAATCGCCATCTTTTTGTGTCTTGAATTTGAAGTTAGTAACCCTTACATAACAGCATGTAAAATATGATAATAAAAGGTAAAGATTTGTGTTACATTCTTATATTCTACATTTTTAGTTTCCCGTGTCCAACAGCACGTACGATCATTTTTTTTAATGCGGATAATACAAGTCACAGTTTTATGCAGAACGTGTTCATATTTTGTGTTTCTCATTTTATTTTAAGGAAATAATGGCCTTTTTCTGTGATGCGTTCATTTAACAAAAACAGTGTAAATCAGTGCGGTGAAGGTGGCAAAATATGCATGCAAAAGGATTTTAAAAATTCTACGAAAATATTTGCCATGGAATCGCCATTTTTTGTGTCTTAAATTTGAAGTTAGTAATCCTTACATAACAGCATGTAAAATATGTCAATAAAAGGTAAAAATTTGTGTTACATTCTTATATTCTACATTTTTAGTTTCCCATGTGCAGTACGGTAATTTTTTTAATGCGGAGAACACAGTTTTATGCAGAACGTGTTCATATTTTGTGTTTCTCATTTTATTTTAAGGAAATAATGGCATTTTTCTGTGATGCGTTCATTTAAAAAAAAACAGTGTAAATCAGTGTGATGAAGGTGGCAAAATATGCATGCAAAAGGATATGAAAAATTATACGAAAATATTTGCCATGGAATCGCCATTTTTTTGTGTCTTAAATTTGAAGTTAGTAATCCTTACATAACAGCATGTAAAATATGTCAACATTTTTATATTCTAAATTTTTCCGATGCTTTTGATTAGCGATGGTAGTGGCGATTGATATACCGGTATGTGGAACTGATTGGTCTTAAAACGCATCTTGAAATGTGTTTCTCCGCAAGAACCAGTGAACACTTTATTTTATGTGCCATGTACGCCCAATGTAGATTAACATTTTTCTTATGTACATTTCCCCATTAAAAAAAATCATCCAGTAGTGATTTTCTTAAACATTTTAAACTGGGATAATTAAAAATGAAAACAATAAAACAGGTAGGTCTTTGCTTGTTGTGTTTTCTAACTGCCATTCATATGACCCCCCCAAAAAAGTCTAAAGTTAGTTTTTTTTAAGTCTATATAGTTGATCGCTTGAATTTATTTATATAACATTAATTAATTGAAATTTATTCAAAATGCCGAACAAATGCACCAGGTGGAAAAATGATCTAGACACGAAAACATGTCCTTCCAAAAATCCACACCCAAACAAACAATGTAAAGAAGCATTTTATACGTTAAAACACCAAAAAAAAATGTAACTCAAAAACTATTTATTTTTAGAAATGGTATTTTTTGTGATACAATGAATACAGAACTGTTGGGAAAGTGTTTATGCACCAAGTGGCGGTAATGTACATTACAAATTGCAAAAACACATTGAGACTTACATGAAAACACGTTTGCTTTATGTTTTTATAAATAATTAAAAATATGTGTTTGCACAAACCATATTTTTCGGAGTATAAGTCGCACCGGAGTATAAGTCGCACCTGTCGAAAATGCATAATAAAAAAGGAAAAAAAACATATATAAGTCGCACTGGAGCCCGGCCAAACTATAAAAAAAAACTGCGACTTATAATCCGAAAAATACGGTACTAAAGTTGATCCCCCTTTTATATAAATATGTAAATAAGCATTTTCCAAAATTGTGAAAACATTTTCAACAATTTTCACACGTTATTTTTTTGTGGTATAATTTGTGAAGGAGTCATCAGTTGGTAATGTAAACTGGTAATGTGGTTTACAAACCCCAAAAATGTAGGACATGGAAACAAGTTCTTTATTTACCCTGAATTCAGAATTTAAAATAAAATAAATTGTCACCAAATATTGTAAGTTTCTTCCTGTGCCTATGTGTGACACTTTTTTTCCCCCCACCTATATGATCTTTAAGGCATTTTGGTCGACCTATAATAGACGGAAGAATTTTGCTGTAAAAAATAAAAGCATACACTTTTAAAAAGAACACTTCAAAATCGGTCTAACATTTTTCCCCAATAATGTTATTTTCAGCAATGCATTGACTCATAATTCCAAACAACCAAGTGCACAGACTTTAATTGTGCACCATGTGGTGGAAATGTGTGTTAAAGACAAAGCCAAGGGCAAGAAAACATGTCCATGAGTTTTGGCACAATCATTGAAAAATCTTATCTCCAACCAAAAATTTAAGTGATTTAGTGAACATTTGTGATTGCTGTAAACCAGGATGGGGGGCCACATGGAGAAAAATCTACTCCCAAGTGGGCGGGACTGGTAAAATCACGGCACGATAATTTAAAAATAAAGACAACTTCAGGTTGTTTTCTTTGTTTAAAAATAGAACAAGGACATTCTGAAAATGTTCAAATCATAATGTTTTTTTTTTTTTTTTTTAACACTTACATGTTGCGGTTAATAGTATTCTATCTTTATTTGTCATTATTTATACTTTCTGAATAAATTATGTCAACTCAACGGCGTGGCGCAGTGGAAGAGTGCCGTGCGCGACCCGAGGGTCCCTGGTTCAATCCCCACCTAGTACCAACCTTGTCATGTCCGTTGTGTCCTGAGCAAGACACTTCACCCTTGCTCCTGATGGGTGCTGGTTAGTGCCTTGCATGGCAGCTCCCTCCATCAGTGTGTGAATGGGTAAATGTGGAAGTAGTGTCAAAGCGCTTTGAGTACCTTGAAGGTAGAAAAGCGCTATACAAGTACAACCCATTTATCATTTATTTATTTATATAATTTTCAATCTATCAAGATAAAAAAATATCAAAATCAAATTACAGTGTGTTATTTATGTAGTTTACATAAATAATAAACATAAACATGTGTTTTGTTTTTTATTTTTACATATGTAGCATAATCTACAAAGAATTGCTATTGCGACATCTGGTGGACACATTTAGAACAGCAGTTTCTTTCATTCAAAAATTTCGGCTCATTTTTATACTTAGCAAACTCATTCCGCGGGCCGGATAAAACTTGTTGGCGGGCCTGATCCGTACGTTTGACACCAATGCTGTAAACTGTTAGATGTTTTACACTTGTGCATAATATATCGTTAAAAACACTGCAGGACTTCCATTGTGGTCGTCTACAACCAAGCCACCATCGTTTTTAGCAGTAAACTTTACATTGCAAGCTTTGGTTATGACTGTTCATGCCGTTATTTTTTTTTTGTTTTGTTTCTGCCTGCTTTTCATGTTTTGCTTGTGCGAGTGATTCATGAGGTCATGCATAGTTTAGATAAAAGAGACAAGTCAGCTCTCTCTTTTGGACTTCTCGTTACCTGTCGCACACCGGTGGGCCGGCAGATACTTGAATCTGTAAAAGGGTTTATGATTCAAATCCTAAGAAGAAGTTGCCTTTGGCTATTATGGCTTAAATGAGTGAAATTCTGACCATAAATGTATCTCTCCTGCGCTTTGCTGGGAGCCATTTTTTCCAACTCCAATGTGCTCGCCGCCTGAAGACTGACTACTTCTCGCTAATGACCCCCTGCCCAGTCAGTCTTTTCCTGTAGGCTGCAGGACAGGCAGCCACTAAGCAAATGCGTTGAGTTGCGAGATCCAAAAGTGGAGGCGACACGGTGAGCGAGAGACGGGCAGAGGCGTAAAAACAAAAAGCAGTGTTTGCAAGGAGTAATTATGTAAATGAGAAATACTTTTCTGGTTGAGGTTTAGGTTACCATGTTGTGTTTTCTCTGCAGTAAATGCACTTTATATTAGGTTGCTTTTGGCTATTAAACAAGAGAATTAGGCAAGCAGGCAGGCAGCAGCCAACATGCTCGGCTGAGCAGCTGCTTTTCGGGTGTGTGGCAGCAGAGGAGAGCGAGGACTTTTTGGCCGTGGCCCTCGTGGAACTGCTTCACTGCACACTGAAGAAACGCTACTGGTCAGGTGCTCGTCCGGGATGTGTAATCCTGCTCACGTAAAGGCAGCATTACAAAAAAGATAAGATGCAATAATGCTTGTCATTTATCATGAACTTTTGTGGGTTACTTTCTGTAAGAATTCCTCCGAGGTTTTATCACTACTTAGAATGACACAACAATGCTGTTAAGAGCCATAACGCGTATTCTCTAGGGGTGTAACTGTACGTGTATTTGTATTGAACCGTTTTGGTACGGGGGTTCCGGTTCGGTTCGGAGGTGTACCGAATGAGTTTCCACATGGACATATTAAGTAGCGTAACGCACGTTGTGTAAACAATGCACACCGAGGCACAACACACGGGCCACGATAGACTGACCATACGTCCTCTTTTCACCGGACATGTCCTCTTTTGCGGGGCTGTCCGGGCGGAGTTTCTTAAATGCCTCAAATGTCCGGCATTTTGAGTTAGGGTTGCGTGTATTTTCAATGCACGTTCAGGGTTAAGAAGGGGTTAAAAACAAAATAAATTGTGCGCGCAGCAGCATTGGTGAGGGAGGGGCAGAGACAGAGAGAGCGAGAGAGTTATGATAAACGCGCATGCGTCGCCAGGCTCTGCTCTTTATCCATAGATTTATCAGATTTAATTTTTTATTATCTATAGCAGGGGTGTCAAAAGTGTGCCCCGGAGGCCATTTGCGGCCCACGGCACATTCTAAAAATACTATTAAAATAAACAAAAACTTAACAAAAGTGAAATAAAAAAGATTAAAGGTTAAATGTAATTTAGAAAAAGTTGCAATGTTGACTAATAAAACAAAGCTGTTTTTTTTTTCTTTCAAACTGTCATTGCTCAAAACATAATATTGAATCAAAATCAATGTTATTATTAATTATTGACCTATCCAAGGTTCCGATTACTTCACATCAAATATTCCACTAAGATTAATATTTTTGGTGAAAGATTTTGCAAATTTGGTAAATAAATAACCCAAAAATGTATATTTTGTTGTTTTCTTACTGTACCGAAAATGAATCGAACCGTGACCTCTAAACCGAGGTACGTACCGAACCATGTTGTAGTTTTTAGCACTTCCATATTGAGTCTATAAGTTCAAACTATACGCTGATTTGTATTAGAGAATGGCAACAGCAGAGGATGCGTGTGCATGTACGAGCCAGTCTGCCCCGCAAGAAGAGGATCGAGGAAAAAAAGGGTAGCTTGTTGACTACAATGGCGGACTCACGCAAAGCTCTTTGGATAAATCTCTACCATATTTGGAGATATACGCTGGCATCACCAATTGGGAAAAATGTCAAAAATTGGCTGGTTTGAAAGAAGTATAGGAAGGTAGGATGTTTTATAAATCTCTCCGCTATACCCCCATGGGTTGATAACATTTTTGTGAGACAATGCTGATCCCTAATACAGTGTTTTTCAACCACTGTGCCGCGTGAGATACAGTCTGGTGTGCCGTGGGAGATGATCTAATTTCACCTATTTGGGTTAGAAGTATTTTTTGCAAACCAGTAATTATAGTCTGCAAAATGATGTGTTGTTGTTGAGTGTTGGTGCTGCCGAGAGCACATTGAAGCTTAGGGAAAGCTATGCAGAACGAAACTAAAACTGAACTGGCTACAAAGTAAACAAAAACAGAATGCTGGCCGACAACAAAGACTTACAGCGTGTGGAGCAGACGGCGTCCACAAAGTACATCCGTACATGACATGACAATCAACACCAAAATAGGAGCGCAAGACAAGGACTAAAACACTACACACAGGAACACACCGAAAAACTCAAAATAAGTCACGGCGGGATGTGACAGGTTGTGACAGTACACCTACTTTGAGACAAGAGCTATATTGATGCATGCTTGGTTATGGTTATGGTTTGAATTCATATCCAACAATTGCGACAATGACTTTTTAACGATTTCTGCTGGTGGTGTGCCTCCGCATTTTTTCAACGCAAAAAATGTGCCGTGGCTCAAAAAAGGTTGAAAAATACTGCCCTAATATACAAAAGCAGGTACCAATGGGTAAGAAAAGTTGGTTTTTCATAATTGGTCTCCTTGAATGTCTCTGCAAAAAAATACGGGGAATTTTGCTTATTGTTCACAATCATTATGAAAGACATGACGCTGGGTACATTTTTTTTTGCATTCAAAATATTGAATAGACTTAAATAAAAGCCAATGGGAGCTCCACTGTTTCGCCCATTTATTATGTTTTTTTTTGGCTCTCAAAAAGTCTGCAGTGAGTAATAATCAGTGATGAAGAAGAAAAAAATGCAAATGTGGTGCGTTTTTTAAATTAATGCGCCGCATATGCTTAAAATTATCCAAATATGTAAATATTAAATGTTATTATAAATGTGCTTGTTACTACATTGCATATATACTTACAATGTGTATATAAAACCCTAATTTGTAAATGTTTTCATTTTTTTAATAAATGGCTGTAATGATAATGTCAGCGAGGGATTTCTAATCACTGCTATGTTGGAATTGTTAATGTTGATGCTGTTGTTGATATTATACATTTTTGTTTGACTGCTTTCGGATTTTGTGTCATGTTTGTGTGTCCTCTCAATTGCTCTGTCGATTGCTATTCTGAATGTTGCTTGGCCGGAATTGGAATTGGAATTGTATTAGTGTTGTATTACTGTGTATTATTTCGTTGAATTGATTAATGAATAAAAGAAAAACATTAAAAAAAACTCGAAAAAAAAACCCCTAATGGAGGTGTTTGGATTTTTTTAAAGGGATTTGTAGGTGGAATTGCATAGCTCTCATAGGTTCTATTGCAGTGGTTCTTAACCTTGTTGGAGGTACCGAACCCCAGCAGTTTCATATGCGCATTCACCGAACCCTTCTTTAGTGAAAAATAAATTCAAATTCAAGACAAAGTTATATATATTTTTTTCTGGTGCACAAAATGAACCACAACAAATTACACACCTGCAAATCAGATGGAAAATTAGAGGGAACATTGTTTGAGGGTAGGGAGACGTTTTTATTTACGCGATGAGTCGGGTGTGTCTTGACCTCTGCCGAACCCCTGAGGCCGACTCACCAAACCCCTAGGGTTCGATCGAACCCAGGTTAAGAACCACTGCTCTATTGTAAGCGGACTTTTGATCACAGTACCGTATTTTTCCGAGTATAAGTCGCACCGGAGTATAAGTCGCACCAGCCGAAAATGCATAATAAAGAAGGAAAAAAACATATAAGTCGCACTGGAGCCCGGCCAGACTATGAAAAAAACTGCGACTTATAGTCGGAAAAATACGGTATGTAGTATTTACAATGCCAAAATAAGAACACATCTGGCGTCATGTCTTCCATAAAGATTGTGAACGATAATCAAAATTCCAAAAAAAAGGGAATTTCCCCACATTCTTGTATCGGAGCTTATTGGATTGTGCAGGTGTACCTAATATAATATCTTCCGAGTGTCTATACCAGGGGTCATCAACGCAGTGCCCGCGGGCACCAGGTCGCCCGTAAGGACCAGATGAGTCGCCCGCTGGCCTGTTCTAAAAATAGCTCAAATAGCAGCACTTACCAGTGAGCTGCCTCTATTTTTTAAATTTTTATTTATTTACTAGCAAGCTGGTCTCGCTTTGCTCGACATTTTTAATTCCAAGAGACAAAACTCAAATAGAATTTGAAAATCCAAGAAAATATTTTAAAGACTTGGTCTTCACTTGTTTAAATAAATTCATTTATTTTTTTTTACTTTGCTTCTTATAACTTTCAGAAAGACAATTTTAGAGAAAAAATACAACCTTAAAAATTATTTTAGGATTTTTAAACACAAAAACCTTTTTACCTTTTAAATTCCTTCCTGACAAATTAAATCAACGTTCAAGTAAATTAATTTTTTTTATTGTAAAGAATAATAAATACATTTTAATTTAATTCTTCATTTTAGGTTCTGTTTTTTCGACGAAGAATATTTGTGAAATATTTCTTCAAACTTATTATGATTAAAATTCAAAAAAAATATTCTGGCAAATCTAGAAAATCTGTACAATCAAATATAAATCTTATTTGAAAGTCTTTTGAATTTATTTTAAAATTTTATTTCTGGAAAATCTAGAAGAAATAATGATTTGTCTTTGTTAGAAATATAGCTTGGTCCAATTTGTTATATATTCTAACAAAGTGCAGATTGGATTTTAACCTATTTAAAAAATGTCATCAAAATTCTAAAATTAATCTTCATCAGGAAAAATTACTAATGATGTTCCATAAATTCTTTTTTTAATTTTTCAAAAAGACTCGAATTGGCTAGTTTTTCTCTATTTCTTTTCTGTTGAATTTTGAATTTTAAAGAGTCGAAATCGAAGATAAACTATGTTTCAAAATGTAATTTTCATTTTTTTCGTGTTTTCTCCTCTTTTAAACCATTCAATTAAGTGTTTTTTTCATCATTTATTCTCTACAAAAAAAACCTTCCGTAAAAGATAAATATCATTAATTATTAATAATAACATAGAGTTAAAGGTAAATTGAGCACATTGGCTATTTTTGGCAATTTATTTAAG